>NW_005842746.1:401166-432839 GCF_000455745.1 Alligator sinensis
CTTCCGTGCCACCCAGCAGGTCATTCCCTAGGCTGTAGGTGTGCGGGACATTTTTCCTCCCTAGGTGCAGCACTTTGCATTTCTCCTTGTTGAACTGCATTCTGTTGTTTTCTGCCCACTTGTCCAACCTGTCCAGGTCTGCTTGCAGCTGTTCCCTGCCCTCTGGCGTGTCCACTTCTCCCCATAGCTTTGTGTCATCTGCAAACTTGGACAGAGTACATTTCACTCCCTCATCCAAGTCGCTGATGAAGACATTAAAGAGTATCGGTCCCAGGACCGAGCCCTGCGGGACCCCACCGCCCACACCCTTCCAGGTCGAAACCGACCCATCTACCACGACTCTCTGGGTGCGACCCTCTAGCCAATTCACCACCCACCGGACTGTGTAGTCATCCAAGTCACAGCCTCTTAACTTGTTCACCAGTATGGGGTGGGATACCGTATCGAAGGCCTTCCTGAAGTCTAAGTACACGACATCCACCCCTCCTCCTGTGTCCAGGCGTTTCGTAACCTGGTCATAAAAAGAGACCAGATTAGTCAGGCACGATCTGCCTGCTACGAACCTGTGCTGGTTTCCCCTCAGCATAATTTGTCCTGCTGGGCTCTCACAAATGTGAGCCTTTTGAAGATAATAAGTAATATGAAGATATCCCATACATTGCAAGCTGATATGAACAAATAGCATCCAGCAATGTCACTGTGCCCCAGCCACAGTATTGTAAATTGCTAGTTTACTACCAAGATGCTGTCAGAAGCGCTCATGGCAAATCAACAAGTGGGACTCTCTTTTTCATTCACCCTTGTAAACACAGTTGTGATTCCAGAGTTGCCACATGTCAAATCAAGGCATTGGTGTTATGACTTCAGCCTTTCTCTAAAGTGCAATGATTTCAGTAAAAGGTTTTTTCTTTCTCCCTTGGAATCTTAACCATTGTGCACTGAGCTATTAAGTAGTTTTTGTTTTCCATTCCAAAGATGGCTGAATTTCAATAGTAGGAAGAGAAATGACCCAGTTTAGATAAACTGCATACTATGCACAGTTTATGTACATACACAGAGGCATATATATGATATTTACATATCTGCATTATTACAGAAACTATATGAGATGCATGTATCAAATTTATATGAAAAATACATATTGTGTAAGTGTATATAACTTGAAGATGATTTGAGACTACACAGCTTGCCTTGATATATGATATAACTTTTAATAAAATAATAATTTTACCTTAACTTTTCCATTAGATAAATAGTTTAGACATGTTTAAAACTAACAATACAAGGTGTGAGAGATGAAATGTATGTACTGCTCTAACTTGACCTGAGTACCATTGTTACAAAGTAACTTTATTTCCCCCTCAGATCGATTTCTCCCCGCTCCCCCAGCCGCTCTCCTGCACGCAGTTCTCCGTCTCGTTCTCCAGCCCGCAGATTGGAGGAAGCAGATGAGGGGCAACTGGAAAGATTATATAAGCCAGTTTTTGTACTGAAACCCACATCATTTAAATGTGCGGAGGGGCAGACGGCAAGATTCGACTTAAAAGTAGTTGGCAGACCTATGCCAGAAACCTTCTGGTTTCATAATGGTAACTCTATTTTTATAAGAGAATTATCTAGAAAAAAAATTTTGTGAATATTTTTGTGTGTTGGGAAACAGAATTGAGTGTGAAGTTTTCATTTTCTTTCTCTTCAGGTCAACAAGTGGTTAATGACTACACTCATAAAATAGTAATTAAGGAAGATGGCACACAGTCATTGATCATTTCACCTGCTATGCCTGCTGATTCTGGTGAATGGGCTGTAATTGCTCAGAATAGGGCAGGCAAGGCTTCCATCTCCATGACCCTAACTGTGGAAGGTATTTACTCTGTACATATTTTGGGGAGAGGAAAAGAGGCCTTTAATTATAAGCCTAAAAGCAGTTATTTCAATTTCCTATTCTGACAATCTTTCCCTTGATCTTTCAGCTAAGGAACACATAGCGAGACCACAGTTTGTGGAAAGACTGAAGAATGTTAGTGTAAAGGAGGGTTCTAAACTCCAAATGGGAGTGAAAGCTACTGGTAACCCCAATCCTGACATTGTGTGGTTGAAAAACAGTGATATCATTGTACCTCATAAATATCCAAAGATTAAGTAAGTGCTTCCTAAATACATTTCAATTCTACAAGGTATTTTTTACCGTTTGCTGAATGCCCCTACCTTCCAAGCAAAGAACTCATTGAGCACTCACAGTGGGAGGGCCTAAACCACTGGTTCTCAATCTTTTTGGACTTGAGATCCCCTTCAGTGGACTCAGGGTCCCATTCCATAACTTTTGTGAATTCAATGGTTCCCAGTTTCAAAAACTAATTTATATATTTCAATGCCTAAGTCCTTGCGGAGGGGCCAGGCAGTGTCAGTGGACAATCAGTGTGAGCATGCATTAGCACTTATCTGCTTACCTCCTCACACCTCACAGCATCCTTCAACGGATTTCACAGCAATCCAGAGTGCCATTGCACCCTGGTTAAGAATCATTGGCCTAAAATTATGGCTATGGAAGCTGCTATGAGCCTGTTTGCTGACTTCTGACCAGTGGATCAGTCCTTACAGTGCCCAGCAACTTACAGGATCTGGTCCCTTTTCTGTACCCTTTTGTACCTTAATGCTGCATAAATGTAATTTAAACTTTTAAAACAGAATTGTCGAAAACCTCTGCCAGCTTTCTGATCATGGGGTCTTTTGGAGGACAAAACTTCTATTAACTGCTACTTTTTATTTGTGCAATACCTAATGAAATGAAATCACAGACCTTACTGGTCTTTTTTCCCTGCCATAATAAGCATAATTATACATTAAACAACATATTTGATTCTACCAGAAGTTGTCTGCATAATGATTCCCAGACAGGAATCTAATTATAGGAAAACCCATAAATGGGGAAAAGAATAATGAGTGTATATATATTATATTTCAGGATTGAAGGAACTAAAGGGGAAGCATTACTTAAAATTGAATCCACTGTCAAGCAAGATGCTGCATGGTATACAGCCACTGCTATCAATAAAGCTGGGCGTGACACAACTCGATGCAAAGTAAATGTTGAGGTTGAACTTGCAGAACCTGAACCAGAAAGGAAACTGATCATCCCAAGAGGAACATACAAAGCAAAGGAGATTGCAGCACCTGAGTTAGAGCCCCTCCACTTACGTTATGGTCAAGAGCAGTGGGAGGAAGGTGACCTATATGACAAAGAGAAACAGCAAAAGCCATTTTTTAAGAAAAAACTTACTTCACTGAGACTTAAGCAGTTCGGCCCTGCTCATTTTGAGTGCAGGCTTACACCAATTGGGGACCCAACCATGGTGGTCGAGTGGCTGCATGATGGCAAACCCCTGGAGGCAGCCAACAGGCTCCGTATGATCAATGAATTTGGGTACTGTAGCCTGGATTTTGGAGTAGCCTATCCTAGAGATAGTGGAATCATCACTTGCAGGGCAACTAATAAATATGGTACTGACCACACATCAGCTACTCTCATTGTGAAGGATGAGAAAAGCCTAGTGGAGGAATCTCAATTGCCAGAAGGCAGGAGGGGACTGCAGCGCATTGAAGAGATAGAAAGAATGGCCCATGAAGGGGCTCTTGCTGGGGTTACAGTGGATCTGAAAGAGAAACAAAAGCCAGAAATTGTTTTGCTCCCAGAGCCAGCAAGGGTGCTGGAGGGTGAAACTGCACGGTTCCGCTGCCGTGTAACCGGCTATCCACAACCCAAAGTCAACTGGTATCTTAACGGGCAGCTCATCCGCAAGAGCAAAAGATTCAGACTCCGCTATGATGGGATCTACTACCTCGATATCGTGGACTGCAAATCCTATGACACTGGAGAAGTGAAGGTGACTGCAGAAAATCCTGAAGGGGTGATTGAACACAAAGTGAAACTCGAAATCCAGCAGAAAGAAGATTTCAGATCTGTGCTACGCAGGGCCCCAGAGCCCAAGTATGAACCTGCAGTGACAGAGCCAGGTAAGCTTCTCTTTGAGGTGCAGAAGATTGACAAACCCACTGAACCAACCAGCAAAGAGGTGGTGAAGTTGAAAAGAGCTGAGAGAGTCACACATGAGAAACTGTCAGAAGAGTCTGAGGAGTTGCGCAGTAAATTCAAGCGGAGGACAGAAGAGGGTTATTATGAAGCCATCACTGCTGTGGAGCTTAAGTCCCGGAAAAAGGATGAAGCCTATGAGGAAATGCTTAAAAAGACAAAAGAAGAACTCCTACATTGGACTAAAGAAATACCTGAAGAAGAGAAGAAAGGACTTCCTCCTGAAGGCAAAGTCACCATCCCACCATTCAAACCAGACAGGGTTGAGCTCAGTCCAAGCATGGAGGCCCCCAAGATATTTGAGCGAATTCAAAGTCAGACAGTAGCTCAGGGAAGTGATGCCCACTTCCGTGTTAGAGTAGTAGGGAAACCAGACCCTGAATGTCAATGGTTCAAAAATGGTGTGCAGATTGAAAGGTCTGATCGGATATATTGGTACTGGCCTGAAGACAATGTTTGCGAGTTGGTTATTAGAGATGTAACCGCTGAGGACTCTGCCAGCATCATGGTGAAGGCAGTCAATATAGCTGGTGAAACTTCAAGCCATGCCTTCTTGTTGGTACAAGGTAGTGTAAATTTCTTTACTGTATCTGTTCATTAATAAGATTCATTGGTTTGTGGGATCTGTATGTTCTCAACTCTCTCTGTTTTGTGTTTTGTGTGTAGCCAAACAGTTGATAAATTTCACACAGAACTTGCAAGACGTTGTTGCTAAAGAGAAAGATTCAATGGCAACCTTTGAATGTGAAACCTCAGAGCCCTTTATCAAGGTGAAATGGTTTAAGAATGGATTTGAGATTCGTTCAGGAGACAAATATAGGACGCACTCTGACAGAAAGGGTCACTTTCTTTCTGTACTGATGATAGACATGTCTGATGCTGATGACTATTCCTGTGCACTAGCAGAAGATGAATCTATAAAGACAACAGCAAAACTTATTGTTGAAGGTAGGAACAAGAAATGCTAGTACCCATCAATACTTTTAAAGTTAAATCTATATCAGGAAGAAATAAAAGATGAATATTTAAAATAATAATAGTAGTAGTAAGCTGCAGAAATGTTCATATTATTTTCATATCTTCTGAAAAAAAAGTCTGACAATATGATTAAATGTTGAACTTAAATATGTTTGGGTGGATAGAAGTTTGCCTCTTTAACCCCAATTGTGCAGGAAATGTTTTGAAAAAGAACATTAAATAAAACTTTTAAATCTAATTTTTTAATGTATTTATGTTCAAATGCAGGTGCTGTGATTGAATTTATTAAAGAACTTCAAGATGTTGAAGTGCCAGAATCCTTCTCAGGTGAACTTGAATGTGAGATTTCCCCTGAGGATGTGGAAGGAAAATGGTATCATGGTGATGTTGAGATTACTTCCAATCATAAATATGCAATCACATCCCGTCGGGGTCGCCAGATTCTTACAGTTAAAGATGTTACAAAGGAAGACCAAGGAGAATATAGCTTTGTTGTCGATGGAAAAAGGAGTAGTTGCAAACTGAAGATGAGGCGTAAGTTTTTCTAATTTTCTACTTCATCTCCCATGCTGCTTAATGGGTATTGTTTTGTTTATCCTTTCGGAGAGTCAATTAATTTATGTTACTTCCATATTTCATAGCTCGTCCCATGGCTATTCTTCAAGGACTCACAGATCAAAAAGTATGTGAGGGTGATATTGTACAACTTGAAGTTAAAGTTTCCCTAGAAAATGTTGAAGGTGTCTGGATGAAGGATGGTCATGAAATTCAGCCAAGTGATCGTGTTCATGTTGTGTTAGATAAGCAGTCACATATGTTATTGGTTGAAGATGTAACAAAGGAAGATAGTGGAACTTACTCCTTTAATGTTCCCAGCCTTGGACTTTCAACCAGTGGACGTGTCACTGTTTATAGTAAGTGACTCTTTCTCCCTTTTTTGGAGGTTCTCCAATGTGTTTTTGTTTTGTTTGTTGCTAAAAGTTTTGTTTTGTTTTCTAATGTGATGAATATTGTTGTAATTTGACAGGTGTGGATATAGTAGTGCCTCTAAAAGATGTTCACACTATTGAAGGAACAAAAGCTATCTTTGAAAGCAAAGTTTCCATCCCTGATGTGTCTTCCTCCAAGTGGTACTTAAACGATCACCAGATAAAGCCTGATGACCGAATACAAACTATTTGTAAAGGCACTAAACAGAGGCTAGTGCTTACCAGGACCTATGCATCAGATGAAGGACAGTACAAATTGGTCATTGGCAAGGTTGAAACCAGTTGCAATCTCATAATTGAGAGTAAGTTTTCTTTCAATAAGGTGCAGGATCATTCAGGCAACACTTCTTGCTAATGTAAGAATGATTCCAGCAACTATTCTAATTTATAATGTACTCTTTTTACAGAAATTCAGATTATTAGAGGTCTTCATGATATCACCTGTACTGAAACTCAGAATGTGTCCTTTGAAGTTGAACTGTCTCATGCAGGAATTGATGTTTTATGGCACTTCAAGGACCAAGAGATCAAGCCTAGTCCTAAATACAAAATTGAAGCACGTGGCAAAATATACAAACTGACAGTAGTGAAAATGATGAAAGATGATGAAGGAGAGTACACATTTTATGCTGGAGAGAAGAAGACATCTGGGAAGCTGATAGTAGCAGGTTAGTAGGTTCAGAATCAGCTTTTTTTTTCCATCTTCATTAACAAAAATTAAACAAAGGTAGGAGGGACTATGTTTTCAACAGCACCTGGAAAGTTTGCTGTTGTACACTTTCTTCTACCACTTTTCTTCATTATTCTTTTTCCTAAGGCTTCTTATGTCCTTCCCTATCTTTTTCTGTTTTCTACTTGGTTTTAATTCAATTAAGCACATAAGCAGGTACTTAAGCATTTTGCTAAATTTGTGCCATAGAATGTAGAATGCTGTGCAGTGTTATTCATGCCACTACAGTAAAAAAAAAAAGATGGCTTTGTCCCTTGGTGGTCAATATGTGTGTTGGGGTATTTAAGATGGTAGGGGAAAAAAACAATGACAGAAGCAGGAAGCTAATTTTTGCATGGAACTCAAACTGACTTCTGCCATTCTCCTGCAGCATCTTCAGCCAGTATATTTCTGTATAGAGAAAAGAAGTGTAATGAGACAGCAGGAACACTGAATACATAAATCTGATGCTGTTGCTTCTCAACAGGTGGTGCCATTTCAAAGCCTCTCACCGATCTAACAGTGGCTGAATCCCAGAAGGCTGTTTTTGAATGTGAGGTGGCAAATCCTGATTCTGATGGTCAGTGGCTAAGAGATGGTAAACCATTATCAATGACAGATCACTTCCGAAGTGAATCAGATGGTGTAAAGAGAAGACTTAATATCCCAATCACTAAACTAGATGATATGGGTGAATATACTTATCAAGTGGCATCTTCAAAAACATCTGCTAAGCTTAAGGTTGAAGGTCAGTAAATTATCTTTGATTTGATTCTTTGAGAACCCAAAAATAATATAGTATAAAGTAAGACAGAGTAAGACAAAATAAAATTAAACAAATTGTACTTTATTATTAGAAAGTAGTTTTTGTATTTAGAATGTAAGAAAAAAAGTATACGTTGCAAGTCATTGAAAAGTCAACATTTGCTAGTTGAGTAGTAGAATTTTAGAGAAAATTGTTTTAACCTTAAATACTGATAGCCACAAAAAGTTGGCTTTAATACCTACTATTTTAGATCATAAAATAAAGGATAACATATTTCTGTTTTGTAAAAATACCCATTTTTAACTTTTTTTAAGCTTGTGTTTTCAATGTATTGGTATGTTTTTACTAGCTGTTAAGATAAAGAAGACAATGAAGAACCTAACTGTAACAGAAACACAAGATGCAGTTTTTACTGTGGAACTGACCCACCCTGATGTGAAAGGAGCTCAGTGGATCAAAAATGGCATTGAGCTTGAGACAGGTGACAAATATGAGATCTCAGTAGAGGAAACGATTCAAACCCTGAAGATCAAACACTGTGCTATCATGGATGAGTCTGTCTACAGCTTTAGGCTTGGAAGGATAGGAGCCAATGCCAGACTCCATGTTGAAAGTGAGTAGAGTTGTTACCATTTTAGCAGTTAGCTTAATGACTGATTTAAAATTTAAAATCAAACAAGTAACCACTCTGTTGCAATGCTCTTTTTTTTAGCTGTTAAGATCATCAAAAAGCCAAAAGATGTGACTGCTTTGGAGAATGCTGTGGTTTCCTTTGAACTGAGTGTGTCCCATGATACTGTACCAGTCAAATGGTTCCACAAAAATATTGAGCTTAAGCCAAGTGAAAAGTACAAAATGATCTCTCAAAGGAAAGTTCACAAACTAATGCTACAGAATATATCACCTTCTGATGCCGGCGAATACACAGCTGTAGTTGGACAACTTGAGTGCAAAGCAAAACTGTTTGTGGAAAGTAAGTATTTCACATCTCAACACCTCACATTATAACAGCCAGTCCTTGCACAAGATGATCTGTCACCTGTGACATTGATATTTGCACTTAAGTATACACAGTTTTTTTCATTCTGTCTTGCTTCCTTTATTTTTTTGTCCCCTCATAGCTATAAAAATTACAAAAACCATGAAAAGCATTGAGGTTCCTGAAACCAAAACTGCCTCTTTTGAGTGTGAAGTGTCTCATTTCAACGTGCCATCTGTATGGCTGAAAAATGGTGTAGAAATTGAAATGAGTGAGAAGTTTAAAATAGTGGTACAGGGGAAACTCCATCAGCTCAATATCATGAACACAAGCACTGAAGATTCTGCAGAATATACTTTTGTTTGTGGGAATGATAGAGTCAGTGCAACCCTGACAGTGAAACGTAAGTGAAAAATTAAAGTTAAACAGAATATTTTCTATGATCAATAATAGACATTATATTAATATTTGAGATCAGTATATATTGGAACAGACCTCATCTAACAGTGAGAATGGGTATTGGTAAATGTAAGGTAATATTTTCAAAATATCTTGGAGCCTAAGTCTTTATTTGCAAAGGTAGTTTAGGTACCCCAAATCCATTGGCTTATATTGAGTTTTAAGCTCATAAATGCCCATGTGATTTCTGAAAATGGAATTCGGGCAATTAGGTCATTTAGATGCTATGAAAAATGTTACCCTGAGATTCTATTCTCAAATGTTGATTCTGCAACTTGCTCTTTGACCTCAGTTTCCCCATCTATAAAATCTGAATAATAGTACACCCTTATGTAATGTACATTGAGATCCTCAAATAGAAGGCACTCTGTATAGCTAGAATATTTTTCCCCTAAATTTACAGCTGATTTAAATACAATACTAAGATTATCCAAGTGACTCTGTACCTATGACCTTTGCATTCAACATAAGTTTTTTTTATGTATTTTACAACTATGTTTGATAAAAATGAAAATAAAAAACAAGTACACTCTCTTTTTTATCGTTTTTGTGTTCACCAGTTTTTGTGTTAATCAGTTTTTATATAACTTCTTATTGTTTTATATATAATATAATTTTTATAATAATATAATATATTTGTAATTAGTGAGTGTGACTAGGATATGACTTTGTTTGAAAGGTCTACTTACTGATTGTATTCAGTCTCTTGATAGCACATTTTAACATGTGATTATTACATTTCTTTAGCTGTCCTAATTACCTCGATGCTCAAGGATATCAATGCTGAAGAAAAAGATACAATAACATTTGAAGTTACTGTTAACTATGAAGGCATCTCATATAAGTGGTTAAAAAACGGGGTGGAAATAAAATCAACCGACAGATGTCAGATACGAACAAAAAAACTTACACATTTCCTTTCCATAAGAAATGTCCACTTCGGTGATGGTGCAGAATATAGCTTTGTTGCTGGAAAAGCTGCTTCATCAGCCACTCTATATGTGGAAGGTATTTCTTTCTCTAATCAGCATATTTAATTAATGTAATGACTTTCCTGATATAACTTTATTCAGTGCTAATCCTGTATACCTGATATTCCCCTAGCTCGTCATATTGAATTTAGGAAACACATTAAAGACATTAAGGTTGTAGAGAAGAAAAGGGCCATTTTTGAATGTGAAATCTCAGAACCCGATGTTCAGGTACAGTGGATGAAAGATGGGCAGGAGCTCCAGATTGGGGACAGGTAAACTTTTCCTTTGAAACAGGGCCTAATATTCATTATATATATTTTCTTTATTAAAAAAAAAAAAAGAAATAATTTGGTCCACTTTCTGATGTTTTTAGAATGAAAATTCAGCGGGAGAGATATGTCCATCGTCTTCTCATTCCTTCCACAAAGATGTCTGATGCTGGACAATACACTGTAGTAGCGGGCGGAAGTACATCTAGTGCTAATTTGACTGTGGAAGGTCGTGATGTTCGTATCAGAACTGCCCATAAAGATATTCAGGTACATTCTACAGAAACGAACCAAATAAAAACTTGACAGCCCTCTCAGTTTATAATTTGAAGGATCATATTCACAAACAGTAAACCAACATAATTAAACTATATGTGAGAATCCCCCACAGCCATACTGAGAAAAGGGGTAGTTTGAGTTCCAGTGTGAGTTCTGGTGGGCAAACTCATTTATCACTGTCTATAGGCCTGGAGATACTGAAGGTACATGCGTCTCACCAGGTAGGTAATTCCCTTCCTTAATCTTACCAGACAGGTAAAATTCCTCATCATTTCCAACACAAATGTGATAACTGTGTGGAAAAAGAACATAGCTGCAGCTATCTATTCTAGATAGTTATTTCTGGTTGTTACACTATGGAGCAGGCCATCTTGTGTCCTAGATAAATTAGACTTCGGCAAAGACAGAATTCACAAAAGCCAGCTTTCTGCTTCATAAGTTTTAAAGAAACATGAAGGCAATAGTAAAAGCAGGTGTTATTTATGATATTTATTTGACTTGATATAGGTCATTGAGAAACAGCGAGCTGAGATTGAATTTGAAGTCAATGAAGATGAAATTGATGCTCACTGGTACAAGGATGGCATTGAAATAAACTATGAGTACGAGGAAAGATATCATTATGTAGTGGAAAGAAGAATCCATCGGATGACCATCACTGAAACCAGATACTCTGATGCTGGGGAATACACCTTTGTAGCTGGAAGAAACAGAAGCTGTGTAATTCTTTATGTTAATGGTATGTGGAGCCATTAATCTTGCTAATAACAGCATTTTTAGCCTTAGTTTTATGCATTCTGCATTAAAATATTGTAAACTTTGTGTAACTGCAGAAAGGAGCATATCTGTGGAACAATTCATAGCCATTATGCTACATAGCTGCTGCCCATTTCCTCTCTCCCCACCTTTATCTACGTGGATCAGGAAACACTCCCACTTTGCAGTACAGTAATTAAAGCAGGAGTCTTTAATGTGGTATCTAAAATATTAGTTCCAGATAGACTAGCCCAGCACTTTTACAATCTTACGTTTCAAGACATTTTATTCACTGAAATAGCTACTTGTTCTGGAACAATTGAACTTAGGCCATCTTTAATCCATCTTCTTTACACAGGGAAGGGCACCAGATGCCCCAAAACTTGTCCAACAGGTTTCCCAACTGTTCCTTTGGTCTAATAAAAGAGATCACAGATGTTACTTTTTTTTAAACAATAAAATTAATTATAAAGTAATAGAAAATTTGTAGGCTTGAAAAGTTCTAAACTAGACCTTCAGTCACTGGAGCATCTGGGGACTTTGCATGAGAAAACTTCTGTGAGTTCTGATGATTTGTCCAGAGCACTTTGATTTGGCAAAGTAAAAGAGACAGACCTTCATTTTCTATTTGCAGCTCCCGAGCCACCCCAGATCCTGCATGAGCTTCAGCCCACCACTGTGGAGTCTGGTAAACCTGCTCGCTTTTGTGCTGTAGTATCAGGCCGGCCCCAGCCTAAAGTTTCTTGGTACAAAGATGATCAGCCACTTTCTCCAGGTTTTAAATGCAAGTTTCTTCATGATGCCCAAGAATACACTTTGTTGTTGATTGAGACTTTCCCTGAAGATGCAGCAGTTTACACGTGTGAAGCAAAGAATGACTATGGAGTTGCCACAACTTCAGCTTCACTCTCAGTGGAAAGTAAGTCCCACAGTTGTTCAGGCAAATCTGACATGGCATCCTCAATATTTTGTGATGTGTACTTTTCTATGTCATCTAATAACAACTTTTTTTATCTTTTTCTTTAGTCCCAGAAGTTGTTTCTCCTGAGCTAGAAGTGCCAACTTATCCACCTATTGTTTTAACACCAATCCGTGATGCTATTACTGCTGAGGGACAGTCTGCTCGTTTTCAATGCAGAGTTACAGGAACAGGTTAGTTTATTGAGATCAAATAAACTTTTTTTATATCAAATTTTGTTCAACTGGTACTCAAAACAAATCAAATGGCTGAAATCAGTTCCTCCCAGGATTGTATACAATATCTGGTACATGTACACAGATCAATGCTGACCCCCATAACTCACTCTTAGCTAGCAATTAAACAAGTCATATCTTACAGCTTACAGCAAACATAAAAGTTAGAAAGATCTTCCCCCTAATGTCACAGGTTCATCAGTTTTTAAAGATTAGATTAAAATATATATTTGTTATGTTTCTTAGAGTACCAGCTACTACACATTTTAAACTGTCAGGGTAGTGACATGCAGAAATCTGAAGCACTGTCTGTAAATCTCAGAAAATGCATTGTCCTATAAAGGTACACAAAAAATGAATCAAGACTCTGCTGCCACCTTCTGACACAATATTTAAAAATATATAGGCCAAAATATTTAATATTTTCAGAATGTTTTCTGTATAGTTTATGGAAAGAATACAAATATATTCAAACATGAATACATAATATTGCTTTATCCTAGCATCCAAAGGATTTTATATATATATGTATTTAAAAGTATGCTATAGATTTTCTCCTTAAAAGAATTTGCCATGTTTTAGTTAAATAAAAGGCCATGCTATAATTCCATGTCAAACAGAAGCTACTTTTCTAAATGAAACTATATATTGTTAAGTTCCTCAAACAGTCTTAGGCACTATTAGCAATTAAATACTTAAAGGTAGCTGTCAAGTTACCTGATACTGGACATGAAACAAAATAAACTCTAGTCCCTGTCCCAAAGAAATTACAATAGATTATAGACAAAAGGTCCAGATTTAAGTCATTTTGAATTATAGAAGTGCAAAAAATGTGACATTACAGACATGCAAAAAATGTGCATAAAGCGAGCAGCATGACTACTGTGTATTAGCATGTGTATCACTTAAAACAATTCAACTCTAAAAATTGGGGGAAAACACTGAAAACATCTACATCCAGAATAAAAATTGTGATAAAAAAGAAAAAACATTTGGGATCTTTTATGGGCAATACTGGCATAATCTTGATTACAACTAGTGATGCATGCTACCAGAGGTGTAACAGAATAACTTGGGGCAACAGCAAGACAGGGGGCAGTGTTGGCTTCTGGTCACCACTACTGGAAGTGACTGTCATTTGTCCATGACCCTCTTCTCCCCCATGTCAGCCCTCAAAAGATACTGCTCCAGTTCCCACACCTTATGCTATTTATTACATGGCACTCTAATATATGCATACACACACAAACATATGCGCACACACACATCTGTATACACATAGTGTATATATGTGCATGTTGAAGACAGAGAGCTACATTGGCAGCGCACAGCATAGGGAATTACCCTTTCAGCTCTCTTTCTTTTTACATCATACATGAATGATTTTGCATATTTCTCAAATATAGTATGAAAATCTTTTATATTACCTTAGCTAATGCAATATAGTGTTGAGAATAGTTTCTAAATTGCAATCAGTACATTAGCTACTGAAACACTGTATCTTTCTAAAAATGAAAACAGTGGACACGTCTACATGTTTATTAATGCTCAGTAGTTACTGCACCTTTAATTTAGTACTTGCTTAATAAAGTACTAACTAAATGTGCAGTAACTAGAGTTACTGCCCAGTAGTGCCGGTGAACCTTTTTTAGTGATGCTACTGTACAGTAGCTTAATAATAGTGTGCAGTAGAGTATTAGCACTGTCTGTGCTGTGATGTGCTACTGCACAGTGTTATTAGGCTACTGCACATTAAGAGTCTCATGTAGATGCACCCAGGATAAACAATTAAGAAAGTAATTTAAGACAGATTACTGTTTTATTGATGTATGGCTTCATCAAGTGGCAGAACTAGGTCTGAGTTCTAGCACTAGGCACCTGTTTCCCAAGCTGAAAGAAAACTGGGGAAAACAACATGCTTCACTCATGAGGAGCATCTCACTCAATTCTGTGGTGCCTCTTTTGGTCAATAAAAGAATATATTTACACAGGATGGTAGTTGCAGCACATCTGGATCCAATCCTGAGCTGGTGGAGCTATTATGACAGTTTATATCAGCTGAGATCTAGTATAGGCCTTAAGAATAGGTTTTAAAAACTGAAATTTCTCAAAACTCTGGGAAAAAAAGACAATGTACTCCCTTTCTCAAAGGATAAAGTAATCTATATTTATTTGTTTGAAATGTTTGGATTAGCTGTTTCATTTTGGAGCTTTCTTGATCACCAGGGAGTTTCAGATTTCAAAACTAAGGGCAGTTCTCCAATTATATCAGTAGCAAAAGCACATTTTATAATGTTTAATTATATTCTAAGATTTATAATATAGCAGCAACAAAATAAGTTCCCCTTCATAAACAGATCCAATCTGGAAATTAAAAAAAAAAAAAAAAAAAAAAAAAAAAAAAAAAGGCTAGTAAGCTCTGTGTCAACTGAAACTGGCCTCACTGTGCATTTTTGTTACTAGTCCAGGCAAATTCAAATTCAAAATGGGGCATGGGCTGAAAGATATCTGTGTGTGCCTGTAGTTTTTATAATATTGTAGTGGCAATAAGTATCTTACATATTTCATCTTTTGTATGTTACTTGATCAGATCTGAAAATCTCTTGGTATAGCAAAGATAAGGAGATCAAGCCATCCCGTTTCTTTAGAATGACACAGTTTGAAGACACTTACCAACTGGAGATTGCAGAAGCTTATCCAGAGGATGAAGGAACTTATACCTTTGTTGCTAGTAATTCTGTAGGCCAAGTGACAAGCACTGCTACCTTGAAGCTGGAAGGTACACTGTGTAATTAAAAAAGAAATTTCATTTCTTTTAGATTGTGTTCCTGTATTATGGCTAACATTCACTAATACGTCTGTGAGTCATTGTCCATCTTATCCTCATCCTTTAATTCAATTAACCAATACCATTTACATCTTCTAAAGTACACTTCCATCTCAAAACACGGGTATTGGGCAGTAAATTTTGTTTCACAATTTTTTTCAGTGTTCTATTCACTTCATCTTTCCATCTTTTTCATTATTAGCATTTAACATGCACCAAACAAGGTAAAAACTTGCTCTCTAACCTAAGTGCATTTAAAAGATTTGTATTGCTTAAAATACCTTGAAAAAACATTAAAAGGAAATTCTCTAAAGATTTTTAGTTTTGAAAAAATGTTTTCAAGTAGGAAATGCTAGAAAAAAAATAAGCAAGGCCATGTACTAGGTTAATGCCAATGAAAAGAAATGTACATTCTTATGCATTTTTTTAAAATTAATCATAAATGTCAGAACACAAATTAGTCTTCAAAGTTTATTTTCATTTTCTGTGGTTGTCAATGTATTTTAACCACAAACATTTTCTTCTTTTTATTTTCTTTTTTGTAACAGATTTGTAAACTAGGGAATTAAAATGATTCATGTTATAAAATTGCCAGTCAAACAATCGTAT
Organism: Alligator sinensis; assembly: GCF_000455745.1. Classification (NCBI taxonomy): domain Eukaryota; kingdom Metazoa; phylum Chordata; order Crocodylia; family Alligatoridae; genus Alligator; species Alligator sinensis. Next base: position 417,042 of record NW_005842746.1, read on the forward strand.
TGTAGGTAGGGGAAGAAATTAAAAGTTGGCATGCTTCTTTTCAGGATTTAAAAAGGTTGAAGAAGTTACAACAGAGTCCCAATGGCATGTTTCATCTGTTTCACTTAAGAAGGAGACTCTTGGCCAAAGGCCCACCTTTATCCAGCCTATTTCAAGCTGCAGGGTATGCAGCGGGGAAACAGTCAGATTTCAAGCCAGGGTCTCTGGCATGCCAAAACCAGAAATCCAGTGGTTTCATAATGAACAGCTAATGTTGCCAACAAAAGATATAGTTTTCCACTTTGATGAGTCTACAGGCACAGCTGTACTACTAATAGTAGATGCTTTCTTAGAGCATGCTGGCCAATACTCTTGCAAGGCAAGAAATAGTGCTGGAGAAGCAGCTTGTACAGCTACACTTACAGTGATCGTGGAAGGTAAAGCCCCATTTTTGTTCAAAGGGATTCAGTTTGTTGCATATCACACTTTTACACTGTTACTAATGACTTCTTTCCTCATTTCACACCTTTTAATTAGCAGCTAGTTCACTAATGTTGGTAGTACTAGCTGTAACCAATAAGCCACTGTCATTTCCTCCACTTTGAAAATTCTTCTTTAAAACCTCACAAACCTGACTCCTAGTAAAGGTTGGAAAATAGAGATGTTTACTAAACTAAACAAATACAGACTTTTAAAACCAAAGAATAGGGGATAGTTACAGCATTGTCCTAAGTACTCTGCACTGGCTTGTAACAAAAATAAAATAAAATAAAATGCCTCCTTAAAGAGCATCATAACAAGTTATCTCATATTGGAATGGACAGCTTCAGTGAAAGAAGAGACAAACGTCAACTGTATATCAACTGCATGAGTAGATTACATGTCATTTTCCATTCATACATGTGAATGATTTTTTTTTGCGTGAAGAACATAATGCATCCAGCATGCTGCGTTTTCAAATGAAGATGATACCTTTCGTTCTCATCCACCATGCCATGTGATTTTGTTCATAACGTGGCCCACTTAAAATACTTTAGATATTAATACTGTTGTTATTTTTTGTTACTTGATTACACAGTGCAAGCCATAGATAGGCAAAGTTTTGGGAAAGATGTAAAAGAGTCTACCCAGTCGCAGGCAATATCTGAAGTTCATGTTGCTGCCCCTTTCACAAAGAAGGAGACCAAACTTTATCACAAAGAAATTAAATCAGTGCAAGAGCCATCACAGGAACTGGGTACGCAAGTTTTTGAAAGTGTGTCAGAACATTTGACCATGAAAACTACATCAGTGAGAGAAACAGAAACCCACCATGCCACAGCCTTTTTACAAACATCTCAAAGCACTGGAATCTCCACAGCTGCTGTTCAGGAGATGAGAGGTGCTCCTCCAAGGATCCTCCTGAAACTTCATGACCTCACAGTGAGATGTGGCCAAACTGCTCAGTTCATTTGTGCCCTAGAAAGTGAACATTTCTCTGAGGTTCTGTGGACCCATGAAGGTGAAAGGATAAAGGAGTCTGAACGAGTGAAGCTATCACAAAATGGAAGTGTCCTGTTACTTACAATTCTAAACGTGCAATTGTTAGATCAAGGACTATACAGTTGCACTGTATATAATGACCATGGAGAGGCGACAAGTGCTGCAGTACTAACAGTAGAAGGTGGTTATTTGATTTTTAACATTATGACTTACATCATCTCAACTTCGTTATCACTACATAAAAGCTCACTTATTTTCTAGCATTAGTACTGTATTTAATTCAGAATCCTATATGCATAAACCTTATTCATTTGGGGCTCCATTCATCAGTGACTTATACAGCACTAGGCAGAGAGTTTTATAACTTGCTTGAAAAGTATGTCATATCCATTCCCAGCAAGTTACAGCTGTATGAAGTTTGTAGTCATCAAGGGAGGCCTCTGGAGATGCAGTGAGACCTTGAAGTGGTGGAAAGGAAACAAGACAAAGATCTGGGAAGGAAGAACATGTGCTGATTTTTGAAGTTTGAAATGTACAAAAAATTTCTTTAAGAAAAACAGAAGTCAGGCAGCCTAGTTAACCTAAACTGGAGGTCATTCCTGGTTGCACAAAGCCAATACACCACTAAAAATTAAAGTCAAGGCTGGCTTTGGTGGCATTACAGGGCAACCTATTTGCACTGGTTAACAATTTTAAGCAGTCCATTTACATATTGTCATCCAGCATTCATAAAAGATGTCTGCTTTTTACTCCTGAACACATTCATACCTTGTGCTCTTACCTAAGTTTCTTTCTCCCAGAGTATATTAGTGTACTTCAGTCTTCTTCCCTACCTGTACCTCTTCTGAGTCCTCCCCCACTTTATGATTCTACTTACACCAACAAATTCTGCACCTGCAGACAATTCACAAATTCTGGTTTGATCTTCTTCACTCCTGAAGAATATCTAGTTCAACTGTCACTGATTATTTTAGACTATCTGACAGCAGCTCTTATGAATTCAGAAGAGGCAAGAGTAGAAGAAAAGCATTTTCTCTTGTTGTACCATGAAGCTATTTGCCCTTTGCCAGTTACCTGGCTTCTGCAAGCTGAAGATCCTCTCTTCATTATCAATGTATGTAATGTTTTGTATACAGGATCTTCTACAGTAGCCTTCATTCACGTGCTAGGAAGTGAACACATCAAAAGAGGAGGATTCAATTAGAAGTTAAGATGTGCTTGTATTAATCATTATGGATCAATTCTTGATTCCACTAAAGTTATTGGGAAACATCCCATTAGATTAATTGGGGCCTAGACTTAGTCCAGCATGAATAGAGCCCTTAAATGTGTAATATAGTCTTATATTTAATGCTTTGTATTAGTTTTAGCACTAACATTCCAAGCATTTTTCCATACTAATGGCTTTATATTTCTTCTAAGTACAAGGGGGGTTTTAGTCCTGCAAAACATCTAATCCTTTTCCTAACTTTATTCTTACCTAGCTAAAGAAGCACAAGCCAAAGCAGTAACAAAAATTACCCTTGAATCTGATACTAAAAGCATTAAAACAGTCAAAGAGTTTCAGTTTAAAACAACCTCTGAAGCTAAACAAGAATCTTCAAAGAAAACTTCAAGCATTTTTATCTCTACAGCCCAAAGACCACAGGAAATGGAGAAACAAAGGAACAGAGACTACTATCCTGATGTTGTGCCATATGAAGATATCATAGAAACTGGGGCTAAAGTACCAGAGTTTCTTGAAACTCTGCCCTCAGAAACCATTGTAAAAGAAGGAGAGGATGTGACACTCTTCTGTGTAATACAGGGTGTGCCTACTCCCTGTGTGCTTTGGCTCTACAATCATCAGCTAATACTTGAGGACTCTGCATTATGTTCCTTAAAACACGATGGGCCACTGTGCAGTTTAAAATTACTGAAAGTTGCTCAAAATCAGAGGGGCAAATACAAGTGCAGAATAATTAATTCTGCAGGACAAGCCGAGTGCAGCACTCATCTGAGAGTGACAGGTTGGCAACTGCATGTTCCTTCCAAGTGTAAATTCCCCTTGCATACGACCATTGCATTCGAGTACGTTCAGTCAATACTAGGAGGCAGCAAAGAAAGAAAAAACCTCATTAGTCTGCGGATTGCTGAATGTTTCCCTCATGGTGTTTAAGGCATGTTAAAGGCATGTTAAATTCTACAAAACAAAAAACTGTAGAGAAGAGTACAAGACAAACATGTTTTTAAGCATTCAGTCTCAGTTTCCTCAACTCTATTGGATGTTTGAGTTGTTTTGGCATGTACTTACATGTATGTACGTGTGAAATTTTGTATCAAAAGATATCAATAGTTTCAACTTCACTGAATGTTGTTTGATGCAATCAGCATTTTTTTACACAGTGATCTCTTCATTTTATTCTAGCTCTGGAAAAAGTTCTTCAAGAGAAGATAGAAGAACAGATTGAAATGGAAGTGAAAGGTATAGTCATAAATGAATGCTATCCCCTAGGAGCAAGTTAGCATAAAGATTTAGTAACAGCGTGAGAAGCTTTTATTTGCTTACATACAGTGCCCAACATAAAAAGTAAATCATATTTTGGAACAGATTTGAATATGCTGCATGCTTGTTTTTGAAATGCTAAAGGATACTTGCATTATAAAGATACTTGCATTACAAGGTTATTCAAGTTTTAAAATCAGTTTAAACTTTATAATTATGCAACCATACTCTTACCTTCTAGTTCATGCTTTGCAGCTGTTCACAAAATCTTTTACTTGTTAAATTCTCATTGTAATGCATGAATAAGTTTAATTTGGAAGAAAGTTATAAAAATCTTAACTGAAATTATTTTTAAACAAGTTAGCAAGCTAATGTTAATCAGCTTAATGAACACAATTTGATGGATGGAGTATAATAGAAGCCCTCTGTTCTTTAGGATACATGAAAGCTACACTTTCCCATTCCCAAACACTTTCATGTACATATATTAATTCTTCATTATACATTTCTTACACTGGCTTGCAGATAGCATATGTGGTCCATGTTGCTTGCTTTTTTTGCATAACAATGTGAAGTTAGTGGCTGTATTAGTTCGAATAAACGCCTTCTCATTTCATTTTAGCTAATTACTTACTCTTACATTTTTTTTTATCTCTTTCAAAATATTTTTTCTCAATTGTTTTAAATTTTACTTGTAATCAAAGGGATCAGAAAGGGCGTTTATTCTACTGTCTGCAAGTCAGGTAAGATTTTCTCCTTTGCCAACAAATGACACAGCTTTTCAGGCAGTGAAATGAAAACCCCCAAAAACCCATTAAACGCACAGGAACATGATATTTTGCGATTGATTTTGCTTGTTCAAGATGAAATTTCCACAGTCTGAAGAAAGAAAAGACAACGAACGATTTTCGTGTCAGAAACTTTAAAACAGAGCAAGGCATTGCGTTTATTCGAACAAATATGGTGAGTGAATTTTTTTCTCTGGATTTGTGATGAACTCTGTTGCATGCTTATTATTTAATTTAATATCTTCCCATTTCATTTCTTTTCAATTTTGGTTTGGTTTGCTTTTCAATGGCTTGGCCAAGGGGGCGGAATGTGCTGTAATGGCCTGTCCTTCTCTTGCAGAGATCTTCTTTGAAAAGGAGCCAGAGACCCCCAAGAGGCAGGAAGACACACTCAGGCCTTTCCATGATTCTGAAGCCTACACGGAGCACGGCTTGACCCCTGCTCCAAGCTGTGCAAGCGGATCCTCTGGGACTCTAACACCTGCCTTCACACAGAGGCTGAAATTTAAGTCTGTGCTGGAGGGAGAGCCTGTAATTTTCCATTGTAAATTAGTCGCCTGTCCAACCCCCGCCATGAGCTGGTTCCATAACAACAAGCTGATCCTCAGGGATCCGCGTAAGATAATCAGGACTGAGAGCTCCCTGCCCGCTCATAGCTCCAGTCTGGAGGTGAAAGGGGTGCAGGAGAGGGACTCAGGCAGCTACAAGGTGCTTGCCATTAACAGTGTGGGGTCAGCTGAGTCCACCGCCTCACTGCTAGTGACTCGCAGAGTGGAGCAGACTTCTCCAGACCTGGATCTGCTGCAGGAGGCAGAATGGACCCACCAGAGCCTTGAGGGCCTGGCACAGCAGACAAAGGAGGCCAGGCTCAAGGTGGTGCTGAGGTGCACAGGCTCTCCCTTCGACAAGGGGCATGAGGCTGAAAAGATGCTGCGGGACTTGTCTGTGCTCAGGCGAACCATCCGCTTCCAGGAGGCCCCTGTGCTGAAGGCTCCAGCGCTGGTGCATGAGAGGCAGAGGGTTGGGGTGGCTGGGGGAGAGTGGGCTCATGGGGGCAACGTGCTGCTGGATGAGGAAATCCAAAGGAAGCTGCAGAGGCTACGGGAAGCCAAACGGGCGCTGCGGGAGAAGCAGCGGGTAGCTGCCGATCTGCAGCTCAAGGCTGTGTCCACACTAGGGGCAAGGCTAGGCCAGGGGAAGGCCATGAGCCCTCATTTCCCTGAGCCAAGGGAGGATCTCATGATCCTACCTGAGCCTGAGCCTAAGCCTGAGCCTAAGCCTGAACCAGAGCACTTCCAGTCACAGATGCCTCAGATCATTGGGTTGCCTGACATGAGCACACAGGCAGAGGTGGCACCAATGCAGACGGCAGTGCAGGAGACAGCACTAGATGCAGCAGGAGACATCAGGCCCCAGCACTGGGCACCACAAAGTGCACAGGCAGCCTCTGAGCCCATCCTCTATGTGATGCTGGGTGAGCCTGGCAGTGAGCGCGAGAGCCCTGAGCAAGGGGTGCCTGAGCCAGTTACACTGCTGTCTGACATGCTCACGCTGAGCATTGGCAAGCCCCAGGTGAAGCAGTACCAGGAGAGCTCCACAACAAGCCAGGAGCCAGCACAGCCATGCATCACCAAGACGCAGCCCCACATTGCGGGGAAGGTGGAGGGCAACAGGACACAGCAGCCAGGGCCACCTTCCTTTGTCCGTGGGCTGTGGCCACAGAAAGTGGAGGAAGGACAAAGCTGCACATTTGTCTGCCGCTTCCGTGGCCACCCACCACCCACAGCCGTGTGGTATAGCAATGAGTGCCCAGTGCCCCGCAGTGCCGACTATACCATGTGCACTAGCGATGGCCGCTCGGTGCTCACCTTCAACTGTGTGCACCGTAGCCACCAGGGCTCTGTCACCTGTGTCATCTTCAATCCGCATGGCACTGCCAGCACCTCAGCCATGCTGCAAGTGCGGTGCCAGGAGGCCAAGCCCCAACCCACAGGAGCCATCTGCCTTGCCCATGAGTTTGCCCAAGAGGATGAGGAAGAGCTGGTGCTGGCCTTTGACAAGGAGACCATGCCTGCCCAACCACCCCCTGAGTGTCCCTTGCCTGTGCCTGCTGCCCCAGACTCAGACTTCTTGGCGTTGCCTGTGGAAATCAAGATCACTGCCCCTACTCCCAGCCCCGAGCAGGACGAGGAGCTTAAGGAGCTGCTACTGCCCACTGAGGGCACCCCTGAGCTGCCTACCCAAGCCGGCAAGCACAAGTTCACATTCTCCTTTGAGGCAAGAAATGAGCCACCACGCCTGCTCAAGGAGCTCCCTGAGTGCCTGCACTGCTGGGAGGGTGACTCACTCACACTGGAGTGCACCATTGCCGGGGAGCCACCACCGGCTGTGGCCTGGCTTCAAAACGGTAGGGTCTTGACACCCTCCAAGAGGTTTAGGTTTGAGGAGGCAGGAGAGGGGACTTACAGGTTGTGCATTGAAGGTGCTTCCATCTTGGATGCTGGCACATACAAATGTGTTGCTGAGAACAAAGCAGGTGTAGTGGAGGCACTTTCTGAGGTTACAGTAGAGGCCCAAGAGCACGGCTTTCATGGCTTCTCAGAGCAGAGCAGAAGTATTGATCAGAAAATACAGATTGAGCAAACAGTGGTAAAAGAGCATTTGCAGGGTCTCTGCCAATTCCCTGCCAGGGACCAGCTACATAGGAAGGACTATTCTTCAGGCCAGTACTTCCACTACCTCAGTGGGCTGAAGCAAGTGGAGCTCACCAAGGAGGAACCAAGGACATCATCCACAGAACTGGAATCCCAACTTCCTCCATTTGTGCCTGACATTAGGAAGCCCCTGCTTGCTAGTGAGCCAGCAAGGGAAAAGCTAGACTTCCAGCTCCAGGCTGGAGGAGGAGAGAAAACAAGCATGAGTGAACAATCGAAATTTAAGAAGGGAGAAGCTGAAGTGTCAACTTCAGTGGACGATTTAAGCCCGGTCCCACTGAGGGAAGAATTAAGAAGTCTGTCTGGAAAGCAAGATGAAATAAAACCAGAAATTATATATAAACGTGCAACCTCTGAGTTTGAAAATGTTGTTGACAGTCATACAGAGAAAACTGCATCCTGTAACACAGAAGAAGCTGCAGTTCACAATCTAGAATATGAAGTAAAGAGTGTGAAAGATAAAGTCACTGTTTTTGAGAAGATGCAGTACTTGAAAAATACGGTTCTGGAGGAATACAGTTTTAGAAGTGATGTTGCCAATGTACCACAGCAAGACAGTAAAAGCAAATCACTTGATACTAAAATGGAGCTAGAGTCCCAACTAGAGAGTCCGGCACACGAGCTGATCCTAAGTACCACCACAGAAGAAAGTCCTGACATTTTAGATACACCATTTATGAAAGTAAAGGATCAGATCCATGTCTTTGAGCAAACTCTTTGTGCACAGAGGAAGGAATCTGAGGATCATAGGTTTTTCAGTCCTATATCAAAGACTGTACAAGCAGATAGTCATCTGCATGCAGAAGATCATTTAAATAGCACATTTCAAGATTCACCTACCATAGAAAAGGAAGGCTTACCCTATTTGAGTGGGGAAAGTGGACCATTTCAAGATTCATCTGAAATAAAACAGCTTGTAAGCCAACAAGAACCCAGTGGGCAACAAGAAATGTCAATAGAAGGGAAAGCACAAGATTTCAGAAGCTTTATGTGTGACAAAGAGGAAGATGTGTCTCTCCATGATAAAACCTTACTTGGCTTTGTAGAGATGGAACAGGAAGAAATGTATCACGATGAACAAACACTGACAAAACTAGAGCCTGATATGGACAACATCTCATTGTATTTAAAACAAACTGCTCCTATCATAGAAAACGTCAATCAGGATCTTCAAGAGCAAGTTAAGATGCAACAGGAAAAATTACTTTTCATCAAGCAACATCCAGTCTCCAAAACTGAGGCAGCTGATGGTGTGTTTGATTTAAAACAAGCTGCTTCTTTCCTAGAACATGTAGATGAGGATTTTCCAGAGCAAGTTAAGACACATCAGGAAGAAATATGTTTAATTGAGCAACCAGTGGCTCCAGCAGCTGAAGCAGCCAATATTGTATTTAATCTAAAACAAGTTTATTCTGCTATAGAAAATATTGGTCAAGAACAAGAGAGACAACTGGAGAAGGATGAAATATATTTTGAAGGTCAACCTTCTGCTTCTGAGGAAATAGAACAGAAGCCAGATTACAATGTAGAAAACTTGGAAAAAGCCATACCATTGGAAGTCTATCCCAGTCAAGAGTCTTCCCAAGAGATTGAAGCTGTGCAAGAAAAAGGTATTGGTCAGGAAGATTCATTATCTACAGGAAAAGAAGAACATGAAACTGAGGCCCTAGTGTTTGATCTAAAACAGCATGCAATGTGTTTCTCAGGAGAATTTCAGTCTAAAGAGTTTTTAGGGTTACCGCAGGAAGAAATACATTCCTTAACCCAAATGGCCTCTCCTGAGACAGTGGAAACAGAAAGCTTCATACACCATTCACATAAAAATGATGCACTTGTAGAAGAAATATCTTTTAGTGAAGAACTTCACCAGAGTTACAAAATGAGACTGGAAAGAATTACTGGCCAAGAACAGACACTGTCAACAGAAACTGAGCAGCAAATATGTAAAAGTCCACATGAAGTAGATGACATTACCTTTTCTACTGAACAAGAACTATCTGCTCATGAACCTGAGAAAGGTATTAGTGTAGAGGAATCACTTAAGTCACAAAGTAAAGATTTTGTACTGGAGCAAGCAGAGGCTAAAGTGTCTGTAAGTTCGTATTCTCAAAATTTGGTGCAAGAAAGAGATGTGTCTGGGGGTGTGGAGCCACTGGAGAATGGAGAGCTTGAGACTCACAGCTTCATAGCAGACTTGAAAAAAGCTGCACTTGAGAAAAAGCACCAGGCAGTACTTAAACCAGAGAAAGAAGAAACACAGGTGCTTCAGGTAGAGCAGGCCCCAGAGAAGGAAATAAGCAGTATTTCTTTTAGTGAAAGCAGAAGTGAAATTATGGATTATACCAAAGTGGTTTCAGAAGAACATCTAACCCTTCAGCAGGAGTCAGAGACATCAGATAGGGAGATGTCTTTTGGTCAGTTCCTTCTCGAATTAAAACATGAAAAATCTGTAGTTCAGGAAGGAGAAATGAAAGAAGAGGCGATGAGCCTTGAGAAACATGAGCCTAAATTGGAAGAGCAGCATGAACAAGACATTCCATTTCAGAGTAAGGAAATTATAAAGGCTGCTGCAGGACATCTGAATGGAAAGGGCCTATCAGAAAATGTTTCTGAATTTGAAGAGCCAAAGGTTGCTCAGGAATCAGAACCTGAGCCACACGTCTCTCTTACAAAATACTTGATCACAGCTGGAGAGCAGGAAACTCCAGATTTCAAAGATAGGGCTGATAGGGCCTTTTATCACAACGAGTCCATCACATCTTTGGAGGTTGAGGAGGTCACTTTCAGCACTGTTTATGACTTTTATAATCAGCAACAAGAACTGACCCGTCCACTTTCTCCTGAGTCTGAAATGTCGATTGAAATTGGAAGCACCAGTGGAGATGAACAGACAGAATCTGACCGATTCTACACGCCACCATCCTCTGTTGAGACGTTTGAAACTCCCCAGTCATCCGAGTCCTACCACGCACCCATTTCCACACCTGAGCGGTACTCCACCCCTTCTGAGGGGCCTCCCTTAAATACGGACTCCAGAAAGTCCCCCTCAGGTTCGGCAAGGGACAGTACTCCCCCAGAGTGCTACAGGACCCCCACTGGAGACATTACTCCCCCCGAGCGCTACAGGACCCCCACTGGAGACATTACTCCCCCCGAGCGCTACAGGACACCCACTGGAATCATTACTCCCCCTGAGCGCTACAGGACACCCACTGGAATCATTACTCCCCCTGAGCGCTACAGGACACCCACTGGTGAATTTGAAGATGCCATGTCACCCGAATCTTACTACACACCCATTTCCACACCTGAACAGTACTCTACCCCCGTGGAGGGGCTACCCTTAAACATGGACTCCAGAAAGTCCCCCTCAGTGTCAGCAGGGGACAGTACTCCCCCAGAGCACTACGGGACCCCCACTGGTGAATTTGCAGAACCCAGAATGGTACATTCTCCTTTCCAAGAGAGGTCTCCTTCTGAAGATCAGAGTTCAGAGCTGTTTGACACCCCATGCGAGGCAATGGAGCCAAAGGGGAATGAAATGCCTCCTGCATTTATTAAACCCCTGACCAAGAGGAAGGTCTATGAAAACAGTACTTTAGGTTTTATTGCTGAAGTTACAGGCTTTCCTGTTCCTCTTGTGAAGTGGTACCGGAATAAATCATTGCTTGAACAAGATCAGAGAATCAAAATTGAAAAAGATGGTGATACATGTATTCTAGAAATCTGTAGCATTCAAAAATCAGAAGGAGGAGAATATATGTGCCATGCTGTGAACATCATAGGGGAAGCAAAAAGTATGGCCCAGGTGGAAGTTTTGTCTCAGGATGGGAGGTCTTTGGCCTTGCCCCCTCCAGTTACGCATCAACATGTTATGGAGTTTGACCTGGAACAGAATGTAGGGTCCAGGTCCCCTTCCCCTCAAGAGATATTGTTGGAAGTGGAGTTGGATGAAAATGAGGTGAAGGAATTTGAAAAGCAGGTGAAAATAGTCACAACTCCTGAATTTAATCCTGACAACAAAAGTTTGATACTCTCTCTTGATGTCCTCCCATTAGCACTTGTGGAGCACACTGACAGCTTGGTGGCCAAAGGAAACAAAGATGTGAAAATTGATTTTGAAGTCACTGAAATGCCCCCATGCTTTACCACACCCCTTGTTGATTTAGAAATTCCTGAAAAGTCAGAAGCAGTGTTTGAATGTGCAGTGACAGGGACCCCTACTCCAGTAGTACAGTGGTTTAAAGGAGAGACTTGCATTATGCCAGCTGCAGGGACACATGTTGTGAGTGACAAAAAAGGGCATCACAGCCTTATAGTTCAGAATGTAGGTCACTCTGATAGTGGCATGTACCGGTGCAAAGCAACCAATAGCGTAGGAGAAACTGTATGCAAAAGCTCCCTAGTGGTAACTGACTGGCAGAGAGCCACTACCGAGGCAGATGGCGAGGTGCTGAGAGAGGTAGCTCTAGGCACTGCCGGTAGCGCTCCACAGAAATTCAATTTGCTGGTGGATAGTGCTATTCCAAATGGCAGCCAGACTGAAATAGAGCTCGAGTTTGAGTTTGAGCATGCCACTGATGATTCTCAGAAAGCAGTCCGGCTGGTCGCTGTCACAGAGGAGGAGCAGGAGGTGGAAGGAGAGAAATGTATCAGTATTAACTTCGATGTGTTCGCGGAGCCAGCCAAAGAGGAAGGGATTGAGTTCACTGCAGAAGCCTCAGAGAGCTGCTCCTTCAAATTCCAGGTCACGGAAGCCCCCCCAAGATTTATCAAGCACATTTCTGACTGTGATGCCTCTGAAGGAGCCTCTGCATGCTTCCAGTGCCTTGTGGATGGCTCCCCAAAACCCAGTGTCAGCTGGTACAAGGATGGAGTGTCGCTTCAAGGGGATAGATACTTTGTGGAAGAACGGCAGACAGGCTATCATAACCTGATTATTGGAAATCTAATCCAGAGCGATGCAGGGGAATACAAGTGTATGGCTACAAACAAGGCAGGGACTGCTGAGACAAGTGCTGTGTTAACAGTGTGCTAAATGTCCAGATGCTAAAATGAATGTTACATGTTCACCGATAGAATTCTAAGACTGATACAAACCTGTTTAGCATTTAATCCAGAAAGGCATCTTCCTTCCATGTGTCTGGAGGAGTGACGTTCACATCCCACAGGCAGCACACTGTCCGTGTAAACTCTATTTTGGTAACTGGCATGGGAGGGAAGTAGCACAGATATTCCATTTAGGGATGAATTTTACACAAAACGAACTCCTTCCCCTTCCCTCCCCCCCATGCTTTGTAAAAGTATCAATTAAACAGTCATTCATATGTGTAAAAGGCCTTTGTTTCATGTATGTGTACATATTCCTGTGTTTGTTTAGAAGTACTATCATCTTTGTGCTAAGAACACCTAGCAATGATCTTGAAATACAAAGTCTGCCTTTTTCTTGTAACTTAAGTACTTTATGTAATCCAGCTTCAGACATGCTTTGCAGTTTGAATACCGTACAGTGAAAGAACTCCTAAAATTGGCATTCCCCCTTCACAATGTTGTGTCAGCAATAAATAGTCTGTCCAGGTTATGTTCTAAAATGCTCTCACAGTTTTATACAGTCCCTAGTTCCAGGCAAACTCCCATTGTAGCCAGCTGGCCTGTTTCTAATTATGTAAATCTAAGATAACTTTGCTGACATCCATGGACTTACACTGTTACAAAACCAGTCTAATTGAGATCAGAATCAGGCCCAATGTGAGTTTTGCTGTAATTAAAACTGAGTAGGGACTTCAGGGTTTATTTGTCTATTACTAAGTAATAAGCAAGCAACTATATTTTTGTATTATATCTTTAAGAGTTAGAGGCCAAAAATGGTCAAAAATGTAATACATCAGCATACAATGTTACTGAGAGATTATTAAAATAAAACCTGTGTCCCCATACTCCAGTGCTGTGAATGAAAGGCACACAACAATAAAGAAACAGGATATTTTCACTTAATCTTTTCATTTACCTTTATAACTCAGTCTCCAGGGATTTGTTTTTTTAATTGTAGTCCTACCAACATAGACAGTTAAATATCTAAACTAGAAATTAACTGGATGCCTTTAGACTTTTATATGAAGCATTTTTTCAGCATAAGAACAGATTGTTTAGATTGGTACCATATTTAATGCAAGCAAATATTTTAGGATATGATCTAACAAAAAACAAAGTAATTGAGTGCAATAGTCAACATTGTGTTGAAGTAATCAATTTGAACCTAAGCTTCCACAAATAAAATGGGCAAAAATATTTTTAAATTTCTAAAACATTAACAATTAAGGAAGAAAAACATTTCTAAAACATTGACAATTAAGGAAGAAAAAATTATAAAGCATGTGACAGCTCTCTAGTTACCTATAATAAAATAGATGAAGCCCTAACTTTAGCAACTCTGGATTGTTGCTTTACAAGTGAATTATTATTTTGCTTCCTCATTACACAAGGTTAGGGCTACTTATTAATTTATGTCAGTTGACTTTCAAAATGTTTTTAAGAAGCATGATGACTTAAGACTGAAAATATTTCTGTGGTATATTCAATTATATTCATGCATGTTCTTATTTGTTATATTTGATGTATACTCACACTGGGACTTGCATAACACAAGATTTGTGGCTTGTCAACACCATCAAACCCACTTAGAGTTCATTCTGAATTCTCACCTTCCACAGGGAACCTTAAAGCAGCTGGGAAACTTGAGTTAGGTGAAAGTTAGGTCACCTTAAAAATCTATGGCCGCACAGGAGAACTTATAATATTTTATATATATTAAACTTATAAAAATACATTTTAGTGAATCCCCATCAAATCAACCACCAATTAGGTTTCTTAACTAGTTTTGCAGACTCAGAAGACTACCATGGTGGGCAAAAGAGAATTATGCCTTTTGTGGTCATTTAAACCAAATATTCAAAGTTTTGGACTTCTTCCCATGGCTAATTTGGGACATTCCCAATAAAATACCTGGCTTTTCCACTGATAGTCTAACTTGCCTGATTGTACTTCTGAGCTAAACACTTTACTTATTTCCAGGTTATACAGGTGCCAAGTCACGATGACTCAGAGACTCCAAAGTGGATATAATTTATTGCTTTTCCACTTTCCTTAGCCAAACCCTGCTAGTGCTAGGGGAAGACAAAATATTTTGATAACATTAACACCCATAGAATAAATGTTAGTACACATTAAAGTGCATATGCATAACATCACCATCATCAGTACAATGCAAGTTGAAAATAAATTAGAGAAATGAGAATGTGTGATCCAACATTGTGCTGGGTAGGAATAGTTTTGTATTGTATCAATATTCATTCCCTGTACAGGTGCGTACCACTTACTTATTTGTTAGGCACCGGATGAATGCATGTAATGTACTGTGTTGTAGGTTAAATGCAAATAATTCTGGCCTGATCCAAAGCCTTTGAAATCAAAGGGCCTTGTATCAGGATCAAAACAGTTATTTAAGGTTTAATTTACATTTGAAGCTGGCAAACATTTTTAGTAGAAATGGACCAAAATCAAAACTTTAGATCCAGACAGGCCCAAACTTTGAGAAAATTCAAGTTCAGGTCTGAATTTTATGTCTCAGAGTTTCTATTTCTACTTTTAATGTTTACTTCTTAAATCTATATGTAAAAGTCTTGTTGTAAATGTCAGTTTTGTACATTGTGACTTGCGCCAGGGGTACTAAAATAAAAAATATTATCTGTGAAACTCTGAGGTAAATTACACCGATAAAATCTGGAATAACTCCTGCTTTCAAAAAAGTTACTCCAGAGTTTCTGGTGCAACTAAGATCAGGAATGACCCTGTCTCTTCTAAAATTAATACTTAAACAGAAAATAAGAAATTTATTATTTCATTGTCAGGTTAAATGTCTTTTTTCATTCTTATGAACAGGGTATGTTAAAAAGATAAAAAATCAATATTTGTAATCGACGTATTTGAATATCACTGCATATGATTTGTCTCTGAAATAAATATATAAACTATTTAAATTAATTGTCACTTGTACTTTATTAGTGACATGTGTAGGTAAAGTATTAAAAGCCACTCTTATAGATTTCCTGCATAGCTTACCTGCATAGCTTACCATCCTGGAACACACCAAATACATCAATTCTAGTGCCATGCTTTATGAAAACCTCTCAGACATTTCACTGAGATTCCTCTGTACAGCCTTTGTTAGGCCCAGCCCTGCCACCTGTCCTCCTGTTAGCTGACACCTTACTGTGGAAACTGTCCCAGCAGTTTCAATAGGTCTCCTGGTGCAGCAAGGCAGTATTCAAGGACAGTTTCTGGTGAATTTTTA
>NW_005842746.1:432870-434986 GCF_000455745.1 Alligator sinensis
CCTGTGGGGAGAAGGAGGGGGAAAAAGCATTGTATCTGGAAGATGAGTGCGCAAAAGAGACAATTAGAATGAATCTGATGTAGTATTTTATGCTGTTTTTTTGCTTCTGTTAGAATGCGACAAAATGTTATTTTGTTAGACCTTCTTAGCCTTAAAACCTACAACTGCAAATATGTTGTCAGTTGTCAGAAAACATGGGAGACATTTTAAATATTTCCCAGACTATTCTAGGAACAAATACTGCAGGCCTTATCAGACAAAATTGAATGAATGTTTTGCCTAATAAAGACTGCAAGATTTGGTGCTCAAGCTCTTTTCTTGTTGGCACCGTTCCTGGATAATTTGAAATGTCTACTGAAGAACTAGAAATAACCCAGGTAAATTACTTCTCTGTAAGGAAGACTCTTTTGCAATCTCTTGTGGAAGTGATCTAGGCCAGGTACAGACATTATACTTTTACCCGTATAAGTGATGGGAAACTGGTCTATACCTATAACAGAACAGAAGCTTGGCACACAGAACTGGTCTATACCCGTAACAGAAGTTCAGCACACACAGACTGATTTAAAAATAGAAGAACGCAATCTAAGAGTTGTGCCCACCCCCCCACACACACACACCCCAAAGGGTGAATATGCATTCTTTTCACTACTGATCTGAACTATGCTGCTTACAGAAAACTGTATAAGTTAAATTGATTCTACCTCACGCTTTCTGAATGTCTGTACCTAGCCCTAGAGGACAATTGGCACCATAGGCGACTGGAAGGGAGGCATGCGGCGGGGAGGGCACGAGTCCCCCCTAACAGGGCCGTCCCTGATGCTGCCAGCAGCATCTGCGGGTGCTCACCAGCTCCATCCCCGCCACCAATGCCGACACCAGCTTCTGCGGGTACCCCCACCCCCAGACTCAGGAAGCACCAGTCACCCATGACTGGCACTCCCATCAAGATCTTCCCTGTTTTTTACCATTAAAAACAAATTTGTTACATTAAAAAAGAAAGATCTTTCTTAAATCCAAAAATCCAGAATGCTGAGAATTAAGGCTTTTATTCTTATGGAAAACCTTCTGCCCAAATAATCCTGATCCTTAGCATCATTCTTTTATTTAATCCTCTGCATAATCTAGCTAATCCTAGCACAGTGAGTCCTAACAAGTTCCCACATAAATTGAGATGGATGTAATCTTTACCTCTGACTTCTTGGTAGTCCTGTAGATTTAAATCATGCCCTCATCTTTGTTCCTGTGTAGTTGTATATATGAATTTGTGCATATAAACTATGTATATAAATGTGTGAGGTTATTCTACCGTTTGAAATGCACAAATGTCACTATTCTGGTTTGTTTGGGTAAATTAAATTTCACAAAAGTACTGGGTCATATGGTGCCGTCAGTTTTTAACTGAACCCACCATTGATTCAGAAAGGAAACTGCCTTTATAAAACCCAGAGCATGACATGGCTCTCTATTTGGTGCAATTCCATATTTTTAAGAGTGGTGATGACTGTGAAAGGACTTCAAGTTCTTTGAGAACTGCTTTGTAGTGCTGAGAAGACAGCTGCACTGGCGGAGAGCCATTTGTTGCTATTCTCTGGTAGTTACTAAATACAGTTTTCTGACTAAGCATTTTAGTAAAATGAAATAATTTTTTTCCCATACAGACTTTTCTAGCTCTCTTGTTGTGTCTGCTGAGGAAGAAAGAACGGAAAGTTACAGCAGTGGCCTTCAATTGTCTAATAGCGATAAAACACTTGAACTTCTGCCTGAACAAACCGTTTATTCCAGCAAATTAGAGGTGGAAACAGAGGAGGGCAGTGTCCCAGTTTTCCTCAAACACGTTTCCAGTGTTGAAGTCAGGCAGGGGGATGTAGCTAGACTCTCGGTTGTTGTTACTGGCAGTCCTAAACCTAAAGTTGAGTGGTTTTTCAGTGGAGTAAAGTTAATGTCTTCCACGGACTATACATTTGTATTCGAAGGCAATGCTTATAGTCTGATCATTCCCTATGCAAGAGCTGCAGACCAGGGAGAATATACTTGCACTGCGAGCAATAGGTGCGGGGAGACTGCGTGTAGTGCCTATCTTAAGGTAGAGCCAAAAGAGGCTGGAAAAGTCAGC
>NW_005842746.1:435017-435441 GCF_000455745.1 Alligator sinensis
ATGGGAGGTAGAGAGAGCCGTGGGGCCCTTCCCTCCCCGTTTTGTGAAGGAACCGGAATCCGTGGAGTGCGCTCGGGGGCTCGCTGCGGTGTTTGAGTACTCCGTGCTGGGAGAGCCAGCCCCGGCGGTTCGGTGGTTTAGGGGAAACCGGCAGATTTTCCCCAGCGGGTCTCTCACACTGCTCCACCACGTGGACGGCTCCGGGTCGCTGACTGTGCGCGAGTGTCAGGGAGACGATGCCGGGCGGTATACGTGCCAGGCCAGAAGCCCGCTGGGGGAAGCCGCTTGCTCTGCAGAACTGCGTGTGGTGCGGGACGCCCCCGGGACGCCCCCGTACGCGGAGCCCGAAGTGGCGGCTGGGGCGCGGGGCGAGGCGGGGGAGGCCCCGCTGGAGGTCTCTTACGCGGCAGCTAAGACGATTTTA
>NW_005842746.1:437556-448982 GCF_000455745.1 Alligator sinensis
CTCACCGCCCACCTGGCCGCAGCCGCCGCCCCGCTGGAAACCCCCGCCGAGACCCTGCACGTGGAGGAGCAGAAGGAAGAGATCTGCGAGGAGGGCGGGGGGGAGGACGGAGAAGTGGAGGGGCAGGTAGCGGGGGAGGCTCGCGCAGTGCTCCGCAGGGAGCTGGTGGATATGGTTGTGGAGGAAGGCGGGAGCATCAGTCTCGTAGCGGTCATCGCCGGGGCCAAGACGGTGAATTGGCTTTTCCAAGGTAAAGCGGTTTCTTCAGGCAAACGGTTCAAGTGCGCACGAGACCAGGACACGTACACACTAGTAATCAGCAAAGCGTGCAAGGAGGTGCACGAAGGAGAGTATGCCTGTGAGGCTCTGAATGGCGGTGGAAAAACAGCGACAGCCGCGAAACTCACAGTTGTAACAAGAGGTTGGGGATCAAATCCTGTTGCCCTCTAATACTCACTAATGCACTCGTGCCGCAGAGACCGTTTGATCTGTATCTCCCCCGATACAGATACGAGACTCAAGGCGACTCCCTTAATGCCATCACAGCACTAACAGCGGTTTCGCCCTTTCTCTTTCTTCTCTCAAATTCTGGAAGTTGTTCACTTTTCCCGCCCCCACCTACGACTCCGCGTATTTCCCACCTTTTTGGCATCGCTCTGGTTCTCGCTCTTGCTTGAGCCTCATATAAGCGAGGTTCAAGCGGGCCCACGTGTCACTTTTGCCTGCCTCGGAATTTCTTAACAGCGCATGTCGTGCACCGACACCTGCCCCCGTGTCCACCGAGCGGCCATCGGGTCCCTGGTTTCACCCTTCTCATCACGGCCACAGGTCTTGGGCACCATCACCCCGTCTTAGCCCAGTCTCATGCACTTCTTCATCGTCCGCTGTTCCAGCACAACGTGGTATATACTTCTATATCACATTGTGATGCACGAGGCCGGTGCTGTCACCTCACTGTCTTCCTCTGATCCCATTCTGCGTTTGCACCCTGGTTCCTTCTGTTCAGTAGGTTTGGCACTGCTCACGGTCTGCTTTCAGTGTTTGACGGTCATTCTTTGTTTTTTATTTTTCCTTTACAGTCACTTTCCTTGGATTGCTAGTAAATCACCCCTGTAGATGTCAGTCGGTCAGTTCATTAACAGCTGTTTCTCAAAAATGCCAGCGGGCGTGTATTTGAAACCTGTTGTGCTTCTGATTCCAGTCGCCCCGATCCTCAGGAGGAGGCTGGAGTCGCAGGAAGTAGCCGCTAACCACCTGGCCAAGTTCACCTGCGAGATTGAGGCGGCCCCTAACGTTAGATACCAGTGGTATAGAAGTGGCCGAGAAATATACGACGGGGACAAGTTTACCATTCGCAGCTCGAACTACATCTCTACGCTGGAGATCCCCAGGCCGCAAGTAGTTGACTGTGGAGACTACAGCTGCAAGGCTTCCAACCAATACGGCAGTGTAAGCTCCACTGCGGTTTTAAAGGTGTCTGGTAAGTGTGGTGCCTTCATCTGGTCTCCTTTCATTGTGAACACCCCGACACTTTCAAACGGTTTTCTTTGTTGTGGTTTTTTTTTATGATTTGTCTTACGGCACGCGGATCCAAGCAGGTGCAAAGGCCGAAGAGGACAGAACTTTGCCAGTGCCGGGTTCGGGTGTTTTCTGCATCCAGAGGAGGAAACAGCTGGCAGTCGGGTGCCACGGGGGGATGGGATGGGCCGGGCGGGGATTACATCCACTCGAAACAGATACTGTGTTTATTTCAATGGAGGGATTCTTGCAGAGGGTTCATTTCACCTCCAGCAAATGCGCATAAGTGTGTTCTCGTTTATTTGGAAAAAACAATCCCCTCTTTTTTCCTCGGTGTCTGAAGCAAGAAGAAGTGTCTTCACCTGCAAGAATAAAAGTCTGCATGATTTGTCATATATTCCATTCACCCACTTGGGGAGGAGGGTGGCTAGGGTCCAGTTCCCTTCCTCTGACAGTTGTACAAACCTTTCCCCCCTAGTACTTACTCATGTGGGAGGCTCGGTTTCATTGAACTGTCAAGCACCTTGATTAAAGGAACAATTATGAGAGCGGGCAGTTGTTTTAGGGAGCCAAGGGTACCTATCGGCCTATCTCAGTTTACTGAATATTCAATTACTACATTGAAACGCACACATTTTTAATACACCCTCTTCCCTCCTCCCGTATATTTTACTGGTTGAGCGGGTTTGGGTTTGATTCGTGTCTTTTTTTATTGCTTTGTCCTGGATCCGATATTCCTGGTTAAATCATTGACATTAGTAACTTGAGTCTACAAGTCGATACAAGTCTATAGGTACTTACCAGGTGTAACCCAGGCTTTGGATGTTACGTACCGTCCCAGAGGGGCAGATGACCTGGATTCCTTTCTTCCTAGTATCGTTTGTCCTCTTCACTGCTCACCTCTTCTTTTGGCCAGTTTGCAATGCGTGACCTCCACTTGCCGCCCTTGGACCTGTAACTGAGCAGCCCTTTCTTTTGCAGAAGCGTTTCCTCCAACCTTTCTGACCCGACCCGAATCTATCACCACTTTCGTGGGGAAAAGCGCCCGGTTCCTGTGCACGGTGTCCGGTACCCCGGTCATCGAGGCGGTGTGGCAGAAAGACGGCGCCGCCATCGCCTCTTCCGACCATCACCGCATTTCCTCGGTCGAGAACAAACACGTCCTTGAAATCTCCTCTCTGACCGTGAGCGACAGGGGGGTTTACTCTTGTAAGGCCTCCAACAAGTTCGGCGCGGACATCTGCCAGGCGGAAATGGTCATTATCGACAAGCCGCATTTCATCAAGGTGCTGCAGTCCACGCAGTCCCCTGTCAACAAGAAGGTCCGCCTGGAGTGCCAGGTGGACGAAGACAGGAAGGTGACCGTCGTGTGGACAAAGGACGGCAACAAGATCCCTCCTGGCAAGGATTATAAGATTTACTTCGAGGACAAAACAGCAGCGCTGGAAATCCCGCTGGCTAAACTGAAGGACTCGGGACACTACGTGTGCACCGCCTCCAACGAGGCGGGCAGCAGCTCCTCCTCCGCTACGGTAGCAGTCAGAGGTAAGGCCGGGGCCGGATTAAGGCACATGCCTAGGGCCCTAAGTGAAGAAGGGGCCCAGTTGTGTTTATTTTACGTTATAATTATTGAGTGAAAAAAGTAATATAAATATACAGTATTACCTAGGGGCCCAGGAGTTTGTTTGCCTAGGACCCCACTAAAGGGTGAATCTGGCCCTGGGTAAAACCAGGTTTCATCTGCTCTTGGCTTTCTTCTTCTCCCTGGGGAGGGGAGGATGGGGGGGATTGGGGAGGGGGGCCTGCTCTTCCAAGCCGGTGAAAAAAAGAAACCTCACGTTCCTGTCTTCATCGTCCCTTCCGTGTCTGCTGTCCAGTTGTTCCTAGTTTCCGATGTCCTTTCTGCCACCTGAAGATGTTTTTTCCCCCGCAAGCACTACGGTTTTTGTCTGGTGGTGGGGTTTATTTCCTGGAAGATCTCATTAAGTAATGTAATCTTGGGGCTGGGCCTCGGCTGGGATCGGGCCCGGCTCCTCGGAAAGCGCTGGTTTGTTAGGCGCCGACTCACTCTTCCAGGGCTCCCTGCTGCAAGTTTCTTTTCTTTTTTGACATCTTCAGAGCCCCCAACCTTCGTGAAGAAGGCGGATCCGTCTTACTTGCTGACACCGGGCGACTCGGCTCGCCTTCAGTGCAAAGTCAAAGGCTCTCCTGACATCCAAGTGACCTGGTTCAAGAACAACAAAGAGATCCGGGAAAGCAACAAGCACAACATGTCCTTCGTGAACTTTGTGGCCGTGCTAGACATTTCCGACATGAAAGTTGAGGATAGTGGAAGTTACTCGTGCGAAATAGCTAATGATGTCGGCAGCGATAGCTGCAGTACTGAAATAGTTGTCAAAGGTTTGTGCTCACGGTCACTGGCCATTTTATTTGGGAGATGTGGCTTTCTCTTTGGGGCCCGGGAACTAATTCTTTCTTTCCTCGTGCCTTAATGCTTTATAGAAGCCCCAACTTTCATCAAAACCCTCGAGCCAGCCGAGATCGTGAAAGGAACAAATGCCGTTCTTCAGTGCGAGGTGGCTGGCACCGGCCCTTTCGAAATCGGCTGGTTCAAAGACAAGAAGCAGATCCGCAGTAGTAAAAAATACAGGCTGACCTCTCAGAAGTCTGTGATTTCTCTGGAGGTTTCCTCATTTAATAGCGCGGATGTTGGTGAATACGAGTGTTCAGTAGCCAACGAAGTTGGGAAATGCATATGCAGTGCCACATTCATACTGAAAGGTCAGTGAGTCAAAGACAACTCTTTTGCCGCATTGTGGAAACAAATGACTTAAGAAAATCTTAAGAAAATCTTATTTCTTTAAAAAAGTATCGGGTTTATCGTCTTTCCTGCTGCTCTTTAGCGTGCTGTAATGTCCTGCCTATATCTTTGGTAGCTAAGTCCAGTGCAACCTCCAAGGCAAGCAATGAGGAGCAATTCGGTGTCTCTTTCGCTCCCTCCCCCCCCACAGGGGGGTGCTTCGGGGTGATGCATTCCCCCCAGCCATATCCTCCTTCTCCCTCCTGCCTGTAGATAACTTAAGTAGTGCACCAATGCTGTCCACTGGACAAGGGGATTTTAACAAATAACGCGTGATGTGCAGTATCCGGGGGCTCAGGACGATGCACTTCCTAATCGGTGAGTTTTTCTCTTTTGAACTAGAACCACCATCTTTTGTTAAGAAAATCGAAAACGTGACTGCCCTGGTGGGAGACACGGTTACCTTACAAGCTGTTGTCAAAGGGTCAGATCCCATTTCTGTCACATGGATGAAGGGAAAAGACATTATTAAAGACGATCACAAAGTCAAAGTGACCTTTGAGCATGGCCTTGCAACGTTGCAGATCGCTGGTGTCCAGCTTAGCGCGGGGGGCAAGTACACGTGCGTGGCCGAGAACGATGCGGGAAGTCAAACGTGCTTCGGAGAACTGGCAGTGAAAGGTCAGTGCAAGGCACGCTGGCTTCCCGGAGACTTCGGCAGAGCAGGGGAAGTGGCTCCGATTTGTCCTTAATGCCAAGTCTTTGATTCTGTTATAGAACCCGCCAAAATTATTGAGAAAGCAGAAGTGATTGAGGTGACCGCGGGAGACCCAGTCATTCTGGAGTACACCGTGGCAGGCACTCCCGAGTTAAAAACCAAGTGGTTCAAAGACGGCAGGCCGCTGGCTGCCAGCAAAAAGTTCAGGATCAGTTTTAAAAATAACGTTGCGCAGCTAAAGTTTTACGCCGCCGAGATCCAGGATAGCGGCGAGTACACCTTTGAGATCTCTAATGACGTTGGGCTCAGCGCCTGCACCACCGGCTTTACCGTCTTAGGTTGGTATCTTGTCTTTGCAAAGCCCAGCCTTGCCCCGACCTGCGGCCCTACAAAGCAGCGGGCAGTTTAGCCCTGGGTTCCCTCTTTTTCACGCGGTTGGTTTCTTGTCTTTGCTCTGCACCCGACAGATCGTACCCTCCCTCCCTTCTTTACTAAACCCCTGCGGAACGTGGACAGCATCGTCAGCGGCTCCTGCCGCCTGGACTGCAAGGTCGCGGGCTCCCTCCCCATGACGGTGTCCTGGTTTAAGCGCGACACCGAGATCAAGACCAGCGCCAAGTACACGGTGCACTTTGCGGAAGGCTCAGCCTCTCTGGAGATAAAACATTTAGACACGAACGATGCTGGGCTTTATACTTGCAGGGCAACCAACTCTGCGGGCGTTAAAGAGAGCAGTAGCACGTTGTTCGTGAAAGGTTTGGCAGACCGCCTTCTTGCATTTCCCTTTGCATGATGTAACCATTCCTTCTTCCCCGCCAGCACAGCCGACTCTTCCTTACTCTTTTGTGATTGTTTCTTTTCAACGCCATTTAGAGCCCCCCAGCTTTGTAGTAGAGCCGGAGTCTCAGGAAATAGTGCCGGGATCCACGGTGCGGTTGAAGAGCACCTTCAAAGGGACGACGCCGCTCACAATCAAGTGGTTTAAGGGTGACACGGAGCTGGAGATCGGCGGGGCCTGCTTTATCTTGACAGAGCAGCTAGCCAGTTACCTGGAGCTGTACGCGGTCAAACCTGCCGACTCCGGGGAATACATTTGCAAAGCCAGCAACGTGGCCGGTTCCGTGGCGCGCAGTGCAAACTTGTTTGTGAAAGGTTTGCGTCTCCTTCCTTCCTTCCTTTCTCCCCTCCCGGCCGTGAGTGGTCGGGCCGCCTTCCGCCCTGCACCGGGGCCCGAGGGAGGCAGCCCGGCTCTCGGGAATCCTTGTCCTCTGTCTTTGCCCTTACCGCCTGTCTTCAATCCCCAGAGCCCGCTGCCTTCGTGGAGAGGCTCGAGCCGTCCCAGCTGTTAAAGAAAGGCGATTACGCGCAGCTGGCCTGTAAAGTGACTGGGTCCCCTGAGATCAAAATCACATGGTTCAAGAATGACAGGGAAATTAAAGAGAGCGACAAATACAAAATGTCTTTCGCCAAGTCCATGGCGATTCTTAAACTTATAGATGTCGCCATTGAAGACAGTGGGGAATATCTCTGTGAGGCAAGAAATGATGCTGGCAAGGATACTTGCAGCAGTATTGTCACAGTCAAAGGTTTGTGCTAGATCCCCTGCCCCCGATCCCCTATGGTTCATTGCACCATTAAAAGATCCCAAGGCAAACGAACCTCTCTCTCCTGCACTATAGAGTCCCCTTACTTTAGCAAGGAGTTTGAGCCCATGGAGGTACTAAAAGACTCGGATGTTGTGCTGGAGTGCGAAGTGCTGGGTACTCCTCCCTTTGAAGTGTTCTGGGTGAAGGACGATAAACCGGTGAGAAGCAGTAAGAAGCACAGGATAACCGCTGAGGAATCCTTGATCAGCCTGCACATTTTCAGGTTTGATTCTTCAGACGCTGGTGAATACCAGTGCAGGGTGACAAATGACGTCGGAACCTGCTTCTGTAGCTCTGAGGTGGTCCTGAAAGGTTAGTCCCTTTGGCATCACACCATCTGGAGTGTGTTCTTCTAAATTGGACCGCTCTGCTCTGCAGCGGACACTTCCTAAAAAAAAAAAATCTGTTTTCCTCCCACTAGAACCTCCGCAATTTGTGAAGAGAATTGAAAATATTAGCTCCCTCCGAGGAGGCACGGTTGTGTTTCAGGCTGCCATTAAAGGCTCCTTGCCCATCACTGTCTCTTGGTTGAAAGATAATGATGAAGTCGTTGAGGACAACAACGTGAAAATGACCTTTGTGAACAATGTAGCCACTCTCATGATCAGGTCTATTGAACTGAAGCATGACGGGAAATACTTCTGTCAGGCTAAAAACGATGCAGGCATTCAGAGATGCTCCGCTTTGCTCACAGTGAAAGGTTAGTTTAACACGAGGTGCTTTCAAAGTAACCGAGCAATAGCCTTTTCCTTTGAACCATAGCCACACGTGGGCACGCACCTAACATGCTGTATCTCCCTGTACCTACCG
The DNA here is from genome assembly GCF_000455745.1 of Alligator sinensis. Classification (NCBI taxonomy): domain Eukaryota; kingdom Metazoa; phylum Chordata; order Crocodylia; family Alligatoridae; genus Alligator; species Alligator sinensis. The sequence goes on from NW_005842746.1 coordinate 445,049, forward strand.
CAGAACCTGCAACTATCGTTGAAAAGGCTGTGTCCATAGATGTTACCGAGGGTGACCCCGCCACCTTGCAGTGTAAATTTTCAGGAACTAAAGACATCACAGTCAAATGGTACAAAGACGGCAAGGAGCTGACTTTGGGCCCGAAATACAAAATCAGTGTTACAGACACGGTGTCCGTCCTGAAGGTTGTGCACGCGGAAAAGAAGGACAGTGGGGAGTACACTTTCGAGGTTCACAACGATGTCGGGAGCAGCAGCTGTACAGCTAGCATTAGTGTGCTAGGTGTGTATCGTGCTTCTCCTGCTAGTGGCCTTACGGTCCTGCTTGCTCTTTCTTTTCTGAAACCAGACCTGGGACTCGGGCAGTTTAATCTAACTCGTTGTTTCGTTTGGTTTTGTTTCCTTTTTTTAACTCTTGGCTAGATCTTATCATATCGCCTAAATTCACAAAAAAGCTTAAGAAAATGGACAGCATTAAAGGGTCCTTCGTCCACCTAGAGTGTATAGTGTCTGGGTCACATCCAATAAGTATCCAGTGGTACAAGGATGGCCAGGAGATCACAGCAAGCGAGAAACACAAATATTCTTTCATTGATAACACCGCTTTCCTGGAGGTCAGTCAGCTGGAAGGAACTGACAGTGGGTCTTACACTTGCGAGGCCACAAATAAAGCAGGAAGAAATCAGTGCAGTGGATACTTAACAGTCAAAGGTTTGAGCTGCTTACTCTTTCGCGAGTACTAAGCGTTTCGTTTACCTTTTCGGAGTTCTTTGATCCTAAAGCGATTCTCCCCCACCCCTCCCTCTCCTCCACTTTTCTGTTCGTTATAGAACCACCTTATTTCGTGGAAAAACCACAGTCACAAGATGTGGTGCCCAACTCTAGAGTGCAGTTCAAAGCTCTTGTGAAAGGCACCGTTCCTATGCAGATCAAGTGGTTTAAAGAGAGCAAAGAGCTTCTTTCAGGTGCCACTCGCTCTGTCTGGAAGGATGACACCTCCAGTGTGCTCGAGCTGTTTTCAGCCAAGACTTCGGATTCAGGGACCTACACCTGCCAGATAAGCAACGACGTGGGTACAGCGACTTGCAAAGCCAATCTCTTTGTGAAAGGTGTGTGCTCATTTAACGCACGGTTCTTTGAGTAGATGTGATACCTTTTATTACACCACCTGAGTAGTTGGGGGCAAGCTTTCGGGCGTTGTTCAGACACAGAGAGTCTCTGCTGCTCTGAGACTCCAAGAAAATGTCATTTTGTATCATGGGTTTCTCTTGTTACTAGGAACGATGGTTTATTTCTGAGGTGCGACTCGAGTGAGTCAAGTCTTGCATTTTTTTTTCTTCTTTTGCTCGCGTCCAGAGCCCCCCAGGTTTATTCAGACGCCAAGTCCTGTCGTGGCTTTGAGGAAAGGGAAGTCCACCACTTTCGAGTGCCAAGTATCAGGCACGCCCGAAATCCGCGTGACCTGGTACATTGATGGCAACGAAGTGACCGACCGCGCTAAGTATGGCATCTCTTTCGTGGACGGCTTTGCCGTTTGCAAAGTGACCGATGCCAAAGTGGAGGATAGCGGCACGTACGTGTGCGAGGCGTACAACGACGCGGGTAGCGAGAGCTGCAGCGTTGAGCTGAAAGTGAAAGGTCAGTTCTCAGCAGGGTTTTGGTTGTCTTTTTTGGTGCCGATTTGCAGTTCGGCTCTTCTTTTTTTGGCCTCCCTCCGTATTAAGCTGCTGCCCTTTCTCCCTCCTGTGCATTCGTTGCTGTAGAACCTCCCACCTTTATACGGGAGCTGAAACCCGTGGACGTTGTGAAAGGCTTTGATGCCTCGCTGGACTGCGAGGTCACGGGCACCCCGCCTTTCGAAGTGACCTGGCTGAAAAACAACAAGGAGATTTACAGCAGCAAAAAGTATGCCATGAGTGCCCAGGAGGCAGTGTTTGCACTTAACGTCACCAACTGCGATGTCTCGGATGCTGGTGAATACCAGTGCATTATTTCCAACGACGGAGGCAGCTGCTCTTGCAGCACCAGAGTAGGTTTGAAAGGTCAGTTCAGGGACACCGATGGGAAACCCCACTCCAAACTCAATTCTTTATTGAGTTAAAAACGATTAAACAGTAACTCCCCTTCCCCGGCTTCTTTTTTATTTTTTTAACACACAGAGCCACCCTCCTTCGTAAAAAAGCTGGATAATGTCACCACCGTGCTGAAAAGCTCGGCGGAGCTTCAGTGCGTGGTCGCGGGGGCTCATCCTTTATCTGTGTCGTGGATAAAGGATGAGAAAATCATCGAGGAGGACAAGAACTTCCGCATGACATTCGTGAACAATGTAGCCACGCTGCAAATCAGAAGCGTGGACATCAGTCACCGCGGGAGGTACACGTGTCAGGCCAAGAACGAGTCAGGGGTGGAGAAGTGCTTCGGCTTGCTCTTTGTGCAAGGTTTGTAAGCCCTGCAGTTTCGAGACGATGCTGTAGCTCTGCTTTAAGACACGCGCCTGCCACTCTGGGGAACTTTAACGTATTTGCACTTTAATTCTTACTGCAGAACCCGCCCAGATCATAGAAAAGGCTAAATCAGTTAAAGTGACTGAAAGAGACCCAGTGACCTTGGAGTGCACTGTGGCCGGCACACCAGAACTTCGAGTGAAATGGTTTAAAGATGGCAAACAGCTTCTGCCCAGTAGATATTATACAATGAGCCTTGAAAATAACGTGGCCAGTTTCAGGATTGAACCGGTGATGAAAGAGGACAGTGGCACCTACTCCTTTAAGGTTGAGAATGATTTTGGCAGCGGCACCTGCGAGGCTGTTTTGTCAGTGCTAGGTTTGTATTTCCTTTAACCAAAATTGCTTTCTTTGTGGAAAAAAAAGACGCGTGTGTCTGCTAAGGGAGCACGGGAAGCTGACTGATGTGTTTTGCCATTCTTGTTGGGCAGATCAATCAATCCCTCCGTCGTTTACTAAAAAATTAATGAAAAAAGATAACGTGGTGGGATCATCAGTCCACATGGAGTGCAAAGTTTCCGGCTCACTCCCCATTGCTGCCAAGTGGTACAAGGATGGGAAGGAGATAACTGATAGCGCAAAACACCGAAGCCAGTGCCACGAGAACACTGTGTCGCTGGAAATTGTTAATCTGGAGCTGGAGGACACCGCCAATTACACGTGCAGCGTGTCTAACGTGGCGGGCAGCGACTCCTGCAGTGCGGTCCTGACCGTGAAAGGTTTGAAACTCTTTACAGCTTCTTCTTAGCTAACCAAGCGGCTGGGAAAATACGTAAATCTTTAACAACTAATTACAATCTTCACGTCTTTGAATAATAGCACATTTTCTTTATCCGCGGTTTCCTTTTCTTTATGAAGTGCTCTACACTTTTACTTTCATCGATTGCTTTCTTTGCTTCATCTTCAGCCGTCTCCTCTGCAAAGGATTTAACTAAATCTGTTTTTTCCCTTTAAAAAAAATATAGAGCCACCAAGCTTCCTAGTAAAACCCGCAAGCCAGCAAGCCATCCCCGACTCCGTGGTGGAATTTAAAGCTGTGCTGAAAGGGACGCCGCCGTTTACAATAAAATGGTTTAAAGAAGACTTGGAACTTGTACCTGGCCCTAATTGTTTCCTGGGGGTAGAAGGGTCAACGGGTTTCTTAAACCTGTACTCAGTGGATGTTGCAAAGAGTGGCCATTATACTTGCCATGTCTCCAATGACGTTGGTAGTGATTCTTGCACTACAACTCTGATGGTAACAGGTGTGCAGACGTTCCCGTCTTGTGTTCCTCCCTTTTGTCAGTCTTTGATCAAGCCCAACTAATCCTTGTAAATATTTACAAGCGAATTTTATTGCTGTGCTCCTAATTGTGGAGACTCTTAAGCTTTGCCATACCTCTTTCAGCCGTACCTAGATTTGTTTCATTTGTTCTCCCACCCCCCCCCCCC
>NW_005842746.1:448992-457706 GCF_000455745.1 Alligator sinensis
TCTTTTTTCCCCCCCCCCCCCCTTTTAATTCAGAAATTACTGCATTGCCACCTTCTTTATCTCCATTTCTCTTTGGTTTCATAGAACCCCCCAAGTTTGTCAAGAAATTAGAAGCGTCAAAAGTAGTAAAGCAGGGTGACTCCGCCCGGCTTGAATGCAAAATAAGCGGCTCTCCAGAGATCAAAGTGGTGTGGTTCCGAAATGACCACGAGATTATTGCCAGTGAAAAATTCAGGATGTCATTCATTGACTCCGTGGCTGTGATTGAAATGAACCATCTCAGCACTGAAGACAGTGGCGATTACATATGTGAAGCTCACAATCCTGCTGGCAGAGCAAGCTGCAGCACCAAAGTTGTGGTGAAAGGTTAGCAATCGCTCTTTCCTGAGATTATTATTATTTTTTTTTAATCGAGCAATCCATTAATTTTTCGGATCTCTCAGACATACGCGCTGCTTATTTCTTAATTCGGAGCTATCTTTCTTCTCCCCGCCCCAGTGTTAAGCCACTCTGCCTAGTGGCCTCCCAGGCTACTAAGCAGGTTTTTCTAATCTAATTCACCCTTACTGGATGCGGAGGCTTTTCCTAAAGCTTGAGCTATGATATTTTTGACAGTGCTCCTGCGACCTGCTGCCTCATGGAGCTGAATCATAGAATCATAGGAAATTAGGGTTGGAAGGGACGTCAGGAGGTCATCTAGTCCAACCCCCTGCTCAAAGCAGGACAATCCCCAACTAGATCATTCCAGCCAGGGCTTTGGCAAGCCGGGCCTTAAAGACCTCCAAGGATGGAGATTCCACCCCCTCTCTAGGTAACTTGTTCCAGTGCTTCACCACTCTCCTAGTGAGAAAGTTTTTTTTCTAATATCCAACCCAATCGCTGGGCACAAGGACATAAATCCGGTCACTTACGGTTTTGCACTGCTTGATGTGCAAATGGGAGTCACCCTTAGTCTGCTACGGGGCTGATCCCTCTGCGCGGCTTCGCTGTGAACACCGGGGTTGTCTTACTCCATCATCTCCAGAACAGACAGAGGCACCGGAGAAGCCCACGGGTTTCCCCGCTCGCTTTGCTTCAGGAACCGTCTCCGGGTGTTTGTTTGCGCTGGGAGCGAGCCGGATGCCGACTGCTTTCTTTCCCTTGTAGAGCCCCCCGTTTTCAGCCGGAAGCCCTCTCCAGTGGACTCGCTCAAAGGGACTGAGGTTAGTCTCGAATGTGAAATTTCCGGGACGCCGCCCTTTGATGTCACCTGGTACAAAGACAGGCGACAAATCCGCACTAGTAAAAAGTACAAGGTTACAGCCAAGAATTACAACGCCAGCGTGCACATCCTGGGCGTGGAGGCTGCAGACATCGGCGAGTACCAGTGCAAGGCTCAGAACGACGTCGGCAGTGACACTTGCCTGTGCACTGTGAGGCTGAAAGGTAAGCAGGAGGGCACTGCCCCCGTACTGATCGCGTCTTAGGCGGACACGGGAGAGCTTCATATCACAAGTCCCTCTCTCCTCTTCAGAACCCCCCAAGTTCGTGACGAAAATCAACAGTCTCACGGTTGTGGTCGGTGAACCGGTAGAATTACAAGCCAAAGTGGAGGGCTCTCAACCCATTTCGGTTCAGTGGCTTAAAGACAAGGAAGACATCATTAGAGAAAGCGAAAACACTAGGATTACATTTGTGGACAATGTTGCCACTCTGCAGCTCGCAAGTGCGGAGCCCAGCAGTGCTGGGAAGTATATCTGTCAGACCAGAAACGATGCGGGGACGCGGGAGTGCATGGCCACCCTCACAGTGCTAGGTTGGTATCTCAGCTGCGGGACGCCTGCAGTTTTTCTAAGCGAGCTGAGTTGTATTCAGGGACTTAGGTGAGACGAGGCGTCAACTCACCGTTTTCTTTCTTAATGCTGGAGACTGATTTCAAAACTGATGTGAAGGGGGGAGGGGGTTTTATCCCTCCCCCATTGTGAGCAGACAACAGCTTCTCCGTCATAGAAATGCAGGGCTTGGATCAGTTTGGCACTGAGAGAGCTCCCAGAGAAAGACCACACTGTGAAACCTCTTAAGGAAAGTGTGGCCTCTTCCAAATAACGTTTAGACTGAGAGGATTAGCACTTTCTCATAAAAACTGCCATTCCCTGACTCAGACCGTAGGTCCATCTTGCCCAATATCCTGTGTCGCAGTGGCAGAGGGTGGATGCTGAGAGGGGAAGTGTAAAAGGTCTGATCAGGGTTTTTTTCCCGCTGTCCCTCTCTAGGGCTAGTTATTTAAATGAGGATAGTGCCCAACGTTTCCTGCCACGATAGGAACCTCACTGTGCTGTAGAAAGAGAGCAGTAACAACAACAACAATAATAGTAACAATAATCTCTGTCCAATAATGCCTCTAATAGAGGGGGGGGGGGCAAAGGGTGGAGAAAGGTAGTTCTCTAAAACCACAGCTCAAATAAACTGCGATGCAATTAATATGTTTGTGCTATCGTGGTATCCCAGTGAGTAATTTGGGTGGTTCACCTAGGCTGTCTCTCCTTCCAGAGCCTGCAGTCATTGTGGAGAAGGCAGAGCCCATGCAGGTTACTGTAGGGGATGCCTGTACTCTGGAATGCAAGGTGGCCGGCACGCCCGAGCTTTCGGTGGGCTGGTTTAAAGACGGAAAGGAGCTGACAAGCAGCCACAAATACAGAATCACCTTCCACAACAAAGTATCTACCCTTAAAATCCTCGATTCCGAGAAGGAAGACAGCGGGCTATACACCTTCGCGGTGCAGAACGACGTTGGCAAAAGCAGCTGCACGGCCTCAGTTGACGTCCTAGGTTGGTTGGGTCGTTTGTCTTCCGTCTTTCACCAAGGTTTTCTTTAGGCAGCTTACCTCCCTTTTAAACCACTGTGGATTTCTTACATTTTTCTTACACAGATCGTATTATTCCGCCTTCTTTCACAAGAAAACTGAAAGAAACCTTTGGCGTACTGGGCTCCTCTGTGCTTCTGGAGTGCAAAGTATCTGGGTCGCCTCCTATTTCAGTTGCCTGGTTTCACGATAGAAATAAGGTAGCAAGTGGAGAAAAGCACCAGATCACGTTTTCAGATAACGTCTGCGTTTTGGAAGTCAGTTCACTGAGCTCATCAGATACGGGGACGTACACGTGCAAAGCTGTCAACGTGGCTGGGTCCGACGAGTGCAGAGCTGTGATGACCGTGCAAGGTCAGTACAGGGTGCTCAGCTCCTTCTTTGCACAGGTCTTCCGTGTAACCGTCTCTCTTGCTTGGACACCGTTCTTTTCTGAGTGTATTTTGGGAAAAGCATTCATTGGGACGTAAATTCTTTGCTCTTCGTTTTCCAGCCGTACATGTAAGTGCCAGGCTTCAGTGATATTAACTTGTTCTTTTTCCCCACGTGTGTTTAGAACCGCCCTCTTTCGTGAAGGAACCCGAAGCTGTGGACGTCCTGCCAGGCACGAGTGTTACCTTTACCAGTGTTATCAGAGGGACCCCTCCATTTAAGGTGCACTGGTTCAGAGGGGCCAATGAACTCGTGCCAGGGGACAAGTGTAACATCTATTTTGAGGATTCGGTTTCAGAACTGGAGTTGTTTGATCTAGACCCACTCCAGAGTGGAGAATATACTTGCTTAGTGACAAACGAGGCAGGCAGGGCATCCTGTACAACCCGTCTTTCAGTACAAGGTTTGTACTTATCCCAGTTTCTCTTCTTACTGTAACATAGCCATACTTTTGTACATTGAAACTCAATATTGATTTTTTTTTCTTCTTGCTGACCATTAGAACCAGCCATCTTTGTGAAAAAGCTGAGTGATCAGTGTGTGGAGCCGGGGAAATCCATCATTTTGGAAAGCACCTACACTGGTAGCCTGCCAATCTCAGTGACATGGAAGAAGAATGGGCGCGCTATATCTCAGTCTGAAAGGTGCAGCATCACCACCACGGAAAAATCTTGTATTCTAGAAATTCTTAACAGCAGCAAAGATGACGAGGGAGAATACAGCTGCCATGTGGAGAACGAGGCGGGCAGGGATATCTGTGAAGCCCTGGTGTCTACACTAGGTGTGTGTCCATATTGGTTTATCTCTCTTCATCGTCCTTGTCAGAAAGCATCTTCTCAGGTCCGGTTGCCGTACGGATTCTAACGATTCGGTTTGGGTTTTCTTTTCTTAGAACCTCCTTATTTCGTCACGCACTTGAAACCCCTTGAGGTATCAGTTGGAGATTATACGAGTTTGCAATGCCAAATTGCTGGAACACCAGAGATTACAGTGTCTTGGTATAAAGGAGATACAAAATTGAGATCCACTCCTGAGTACAAAATATTCTTTAAAGACAATGTCGCTACACTCATTTTTAATAAAGCAGATAGAAATGACAGTGGAGAATATGTCTGCAGAGCCGAGAACAGCGTAGGAACTGCATCTACAAAGGCTGTCTTAACAATTCAAGGTGATATTTTCATTATAGCTTGTTGAGAACGACTTGTTACAGCTCTTTCTTTCATGTATAGCTTTACCAGATAAATACCATGGGAAACACATTTTAATGTGCTTGTTTTCTTACAGAGCGCAAACTTCCACCTTCATTTGTCAGGAAATTAAAAGACATGGAACAAACTGTTGGCTTTGCCGTTAAATTTACTTGTCGTCTAAACGGTTCAGAGCCTATTACTGTGAGTTGGTATAAAGATGGTGTCCCGCTAACAGACGATCACAACGTGCAGACCTCGTTCGTAGATAACGTAGCAACTCTTCAACTGGCGCAAACCGAGATGAATTACACCGGGCAATACTCTTGCACGGCTACTAATCCTGTTGGAACCGCTACCTCTAGTGCTAGGCTCACAGTCACAGGTTCGTCCCCTACTGAATCTTTTTCTCCTTAATGCATAGCCCACTTCTTTCCTCTTTGTGCCTGAACTGATATCTGCCGCGTTTAGTGCATCTTGTCATGAGCAATCAGCACTCTACTGTTCTGCTTCATTTCTAGAACCCAAGCAAGCTCCCGTCTTTGATATAAAACCTACACCCATAGATGTTCCCGTCGGGGAAAGTGCTGATTTTGAATGTCATGTTACTGGAGCCCAACCCATACAGGTTACCTGGGTTAAAGACGGCAAAGAGATCCGAACTGGAGGAAACTATAACATTACATTTGTAGCAAACACCGCCCACTTGAGAGTCCTGAGAGCAAGCAAAGGAGACTCTGGCCAGTATACCTGCCAAGCCACTAACGAAGTTGGGAAAGATTTTTGCTCAGCCCAACTTAGTGTTAAAGGTATTGACATGGAGCAGTCTGCACTAATTTGTTTTCTTTGAGGAAAAGTAAGGGATCTCTCTCTTTTTATTTGAAAAGTTCGTTATATCCTTTCACCTTGGAGCTATATCTAAGGGAGTTTACCCAACTGCTAACGTTAACCCGTTGATATTATACATATGAAATAATTTCTTTTACTTCTTCATGCTGCAGTGTGCAAGAATGTGCAAAAATGTAAAGGGACACTGTCTCCTAGTTCCCCTTGCAAGTATATGCACTAGAGATGGACCTATATATTACTTCCCATGTTCTTTGCTTAAGATTTATGCCATTCTTTGATCGTTGTTCGCATGCTAAACCAGACTATGGTGATAATTTAATATAGTAATTTTACTGTCGAAAAACAGCAAAATAGCAAATCGTGCTTGTTTTTACTTTATATTTTTAGGGCAGCAAAATGCCGCCAAACAATTCTTCAACCTTAATGGGTATTTTCGTTGCGGATTATGAATTGGTGAACCAATTTGGAATATGACCAATTCTGGTTCTTTACCCCGCTCAAACCTGCATATGTTAAGGCTGACAATGTATAGAGATTTAAAAGAATGTTCCAGGTGTATGCTTAATATCCAGTGTAAAATATTTTGAATCTTTTGAAGCGTGTCCTCTCCCCTCCCCCCTCCAATTAGCACTAGGAATGAAATTTTAGTCCGACTAAAGTTAATGGCAAAACTCCCTTTGACTTCAATGGGGCTGGGATTTCACCCAACATTTCGTTCGTGGTTGGGAATTACTAACTTCAGCGGGGTGTTTCCCATCCGTGTAGATGAGGACAGACTCTCACTCTAGGGGTTGTTTGCATTATCTTCCCCCCCTCTATATTCTGTCACCTATGGGAAAACTGAGTTGAGGTTTGTAGCCATTGCATCCACACAAGTGATTTCCCTTACTCATTTCTTGTGCTCTCAAGGATTCTTATTGGTCTCAGCCATGCTGACAGAGGAAAACTAAACACTGTCCTTTACCAACTCGTTTCCTTTCACAGAACCTCCCAAGTTTGTGAAGAAACTAGAAGCTTCAAGATTCGTGAAACAGGGTGATTCAGTTCAGCTGGAGTGCAAAATAAGTGGCTCGCCGGAAATCAGAGTAGTGTGGTACAGGAACGATCATGAAATCCACCCCAGCGACAAACTGAGAGCGTCCCTCGCGGACGGCGTGGCCGTGCTTGCTATTCTTGACGCCGGCGTCGAAGACAGCGGCGATTACATTTGTGAAGCCCACAACCCTATCGGTACCGCCAGCTGCAGTACTGCGCTCACAGTGAAAGGTTAGGAGCCGCTGCTTCACCTCCCTCCTCATTCCCTTGCGATCTTACCTAAGCGATCTCTTCAGTCCAAGCGGCCAGTTTCATCTCTAGACTCAGCCCCGCTCCGCCCTCGTGGCTCCGTGACTTTTCCACTCGTGTCCGTAGCAAAACTAGGGGAGTAAAAGACCGCCAGGCGCAGCCGGGGCTCCCCATGGCCGTCCTTAGAGAGCCCAGCCAGGGGCTCCCGGTACTGGGTGCTGGACAGACGTCTTGGGAGGAGACAGCTGAGCCTTCAAAGCTTAGTCTAGTGACAACAGATGAAGGGACGGGACAAATGGGTAGGATAGGCGGGGAGGGGAGGGGAGGGGAGGAAATACCGGGCTCTGGAGCAGGGGCCCGGAATAGCAGAGCGGGGGCGGGCTGAGGACGGGCGGAGCCGGGCGCCCTGCTGTCCCCGATTCAAGCCGTTGGCATCGGGCTCAAATGTCCAACCTGGGAATTTATAGCCCTAGAGAGATCCTAACCCCGATGGGAACGGCAGGGGCTCAGCACTTTTGAAGGCTAGATCCCGTTTTAGGCGGCTAAATATGGCTTTACGAGCATACCTGCTGGCTCGCCTTTCTCGACATCTCGTTGATCGGCAGCAGCCCGGCCCGGGGCTCACACTCACGGGCTCTGATGCAATTCTTTTTTTATAGAGCCTCCCGTTTTTAGCAAGGCCCCTAGCCCCGTGGACACACTGAAAGGAGCTGACGTTGTCCTCCAGTGCGAGATCTCGGGCACGCCGCCCTTCGAGGTAGCCTGGTTCAAGGACCGGCGGCAAGTCAGAAGCAGCAAGAAGTTCAAGGTGACAGCCAAGCACTTCAATGCCAGCCTGCACATCCTCAGCCTGGAGGCTCAGGACACGGGGGAGTATCAGTGCAAAGCCATGAACGAGGTGGGGAGCGACACTTGCGCTTGTCCGGTGCGATTCAAAGGTTTGTGGCTCTCTCTTTCCGGAGGTCTCCGCGGCGCCTTCTTGTCTTGACCCCGCGAGGTGCCTCTCTTCCCCGCTGACTGCCTCTGTCCCTCCCCAGAGCCTCCCCGCTTCGTGAGCAAGCTCAGTGACACCGCGATCTTCGTCGGGGAGCCCGCGGCCTTGGAGGCGGTGGTGGAGGGCTCCCCGCCCATTTCCGTGCTGTGGCTCAAGGACAAGGGCGACATCATTCGAGAAAGCGACACGGTCCAGATGTTCTTCGCGGACAACGTGGCCACGCTGGAGATCGAAAGCGCCGAGGGGGTCCACTCTGGGAAGTACATCTGCCAGATCAAGAACGACGCCGGCATGCGGGAGTGCTCTGCTTTCTTGCAAGTGCTAGGTCAGTAGGGGAGCACCCTGGGGCTCTTGCCTTCCAGGCTTCCCGTCCTCTGGGTCTCACCGCCAGGCGGTCATACTTCCTTTCCCTGCCCCTTCTTCTTGCAGAGCCGGCAGTCATTTTAGAGAAGCCTGAGCCCATGACAGTCATGGGGGGCAACCCCTTCAGCCTGGAGTGCAAGGTGGGGGGGACCCCGGAGCTTTTCACCCGGTGGCTGAAGGACGGGCGCGAGCTCAGGACCGACCGCAAGTATCAGATCAGCTTCTTTAACAACGTGTCCACGCTGCGGGTGCTGTCGGCGGGCGCCGGCGACTCGGGGCTCTACACCTTCGAGGTACACAACGAGGTGGGCGAGAGCAGCTGCACCTCTTCCGTGGATGTCTCAGGTGAGTCGGCGGGCGCGGCTCTTTAAAACCTCCTCTCCTTGACCCCCCCCCTCCCAACCCAGAAGCAAAGACGTATAAAAACCCACAAGTGCTCTTACCTTTCCCTGCCCTAGATCGCCTCGTGCCTCCTTCTTTCACGAGGAAGTTAAAGGAAACGCGCGGCGTCTTGGGCTCCTCCGCGCTGCTGGAGTGCAAGGTCTCGGGCACGCCGCCCATCTCCGTGGGCTGGTTCCAGGACGGCACCGAGCTCGTGAGCGGAGAGAAACATGAGATCTCCTTTTCCGACAACGTCTGCGCCCTGAAACTCAGCCACCTGGAGCCCTCAGACACGGGCCCGTACACTTGTGTCGCGGCAAACGTTGCGGGATCTGATGAATGCAGCGCCTTCTTGACTGTGCAAGGTCAGTGCAGGGC
>NW_005842746.1:457899-525144 GCF_000455745.1 Alligator sinensis
CCCCCCCCAGGTCAGTGCCAGGCATCCAGGTGCCCCACCAGCAAGGTCAGTACCAGGTAGCCAGATACCCTCCCCCACCTGCAGGTCAGGGCCAAGCAGCCAGGTACTGCCCACCTGGGCAAAATGCTGCCTCCACCCCTTGCTCTTTCATTCTTGGCAAAGTGTTTTCCATGCTTCTTTGGACCTAATCCCAGTTTGCGGTCTTCACAACTGACCATCTCTGTGTGTGTTTTTGTGTGCGTGTCTTACCTTCTTCCCACAAACCCAGAACCCCCCTCTTTCACCAAGACCCCTGATCCCTTGGAAGTTGTCCCTGGGGTGAGTGTGACCTTCACAAGCCACATCCGAGGCACAGCCCCATTCAAAGTGACCTGGTTCAGAGGCGTCAGGGAGCTGGTGCCTGACGAGATGTGTGACATCTCTTTGGAGGACACAGTTGCGCAGCTGGACCTGTACAATGTGGCCCCGGCGCAGAGTGGCGATTACACCTGTGTGGTCAGCAATGAGGCGGGAAGTGCATCCTGCACCACACATCTCTTTGTCAAAGGTTAGTCCCCACTGCTGCCGCCCAGTGCTCTGGCCCCTACCCCTGCCCTGCCCCTGCCCTGGGGCTCATGTTTTCTCTGTTGCTGCAGAGCCTGCGGCCTTTGTGAAGAAACTGAGCGATTTCAGCGTGGAGCAGGGGAAGGCCATTATGCTGGAGAGCACGTATATTGGCAGCCCTCCCATCGCGGTAACATGGAAGAAGGATGGTGTGCAGATCGCACAGTCCCCACGGTGCAGCATCACTGCCACCGACAAGTCTGGCATCCTGGAGATCCTGAATAGCACCAAAGAGGATGAGGGGCAATACAGCTGCGAGGTGACCAATGAGGCTGGGCAGGACAGGTGCCAAGGGCTGGTCTCTGTCTTAGGTACGTGGCTCTTCCCTGCTCCCCAAGCTCCCTCCCCTGCTAGGACTAGCTATGAGGCGCTGGCTCTTTGTGGTGCTGACTGCGGTCCTTTGTGTCCTAGACCCACCTTACTTTGTGGCGCCCCTGGAGAGCATGGAGGTGAAGGTTGGTGAGGCAGCCACTTTCCAGTGCCAGGTTGCCGGGGCACCAGACATCAGGGTATCCTGGTACAAGGGAGACACAAAGCTGAGGTCCACACCTGCCTGCAAAATGCACTTGAGGAATAATGTGGCAACGCTGACATTCGTGCAGGTGGAGCCAGTCGACATTGGCGAATACCTCTGCAAAGCAGAGAACAGCGTGGGCTCTGCTTCTTCCATGGCACAGCTCACTGTCAAAGGTGACCCTTTGCCTCCCACTGCCTGGCTCTCTAGAGGCAGCAGTTGCTCTTTCTTAAGGCATCTGGTCTCCCCTGTGCTGATGTCTTCCTCCTTTCCTCCCCCACAGAACGCAAACTCCCACCTACTTTCTCAAGGAAGCTCAAAGACATCCAGGAGACCGTGGGCTCTCCAGTTACATTTGACAGCCGCATCACTGGCTCGGAGCCCCTGGAGGTGTCCTGGTCCAAGGATGGGGCGGTGCTAAGTGATGACGAGAACACACAGAGCACCTTCTTCAATAACGTAGCCACTCTCCAGATCTTGCAGACGGCCATGGCTCACTGCGGCCTGTACACATGCACTGCTCAAAATGCTCTGGGGAGCGCCTCTTCCAGTGCCAAGCTGCTCCTCACAGGTCTGTAGCTGCCCAAATCCTTCCTCCTTGAAAGTGGGACAGAGGCAGGGGGGAGGTCCCTTGGTTTGAGGCAAGGGTAGCCAAGGGATGAGGGCAGCAGGGGCAGGAGTACTCTGACATTCCCTTCCATTTACAGAGCACCTGAGACCTCCTTTCTTTGATGTAAAGCCTGTCCCGATTGACGTGGCTCTCGGGGCAAGCGGGTCCTTCAAATGTCACATCACCGGCTCAGCGCCGATGAAAGTCACTTGGGCAAAGGAGAATAGAGAAATCCGGCCTGGAGGCAACTACAAGATAACGCTGGTGGAAAGCACGGCCAGCCTCACCGTCCTAAAGGTTGGCAAAGGGGACGCAGGCCTCTACACCTGCACTGCGAGCAACAGCGTGGGCAAGGACTCCTGTGCTGCTCAGCTGAGTGTACAAGGTATTTAAACATGCAGAGACTTTTCTTTCTCTTGCCCAGCTTTTGACTGTTTCAAACCAAAGGCAGCCAGGCAGATCGGAGCCTGGCTCTCCCAAAAGGGTGCAAAGCAGACTGAAAATGAGACCTTTCCTTTCCCCTGGCTGCTGTTAAATGGGATCTGTCTTCTCTGATACACTCATTAGGGTTTCAACAGCACCTACTTTAGCATGCAGCCATTTATTTTAGGGTTGGATTGAGACTCATTTTACCCTCCTACAGGCAAAATAACTTGACACACACTGAGCACCTCCTAGAAACAAAAATTGGAGGTGCTGACAGCAAGCAGCCATGGTTACAAATATTTATTCCACCAACGCTCTCCTTAACTGCATAGGAAGTGGATCTTTCAATTTACATAACTCTACAGGAGTTATGACCGGCTTAAGCTACAGTGGTGTAAACTACACCAGTACATGCTGGTGATTTCCTTAATGTAGGCGGGGACCTTGGGTTAATTTACAGTTGTTCCGGATGTGTCGTTCCCATCCATCTTTAACAGGATGAGCATGAAATCTGCTTCTTAAAAGGCACAGTCTTCACAGTGGGATTTGTTTTCTGGTAAAGAGAAGTTTAGGTCCTACTGCTAAATACTTATTTACTAAGAATCTTGAAACTAGAAACAATCTGCTGAATACAAATCTGGTTGCAAATTGATTTGTACAACATTCTTTAAGTGCCTGGCAGTGATCTTCATCAGGAGAAGCAAATTAGTTCACTGCAATATTATCTTGATTTGTAATATGCCTTGGGGACCAGAAAACAAGAAATGAATAATAATCTTTCCTGAATATTACTTCTCTTATGTGGCAAATACATGAACATGCCTACATTTAATCCCAGGAGTCATCCCAACAAGTGAACTAGCATCCAGTGGAACACCCCACAGTCTGGCAAGAGCTTCATTGCCATTTTGAATCTTGGCCTTAGTGTGGCAGTGTTCCTTACTAATGCCTTACTCCATGTAAAGAGAACATGTTCTGTATTTTTATTTACTGAAAGAAGTGCCATGAAAAATGGCTGTACCTCCAACAATTTTTTTTAGCTTATGTTTTTTCATATGTATTGTATTGCTGGTGTGTACAAAAATCAATAGACAGGCTTTATAACTCACATTTACTTTTCTGTGCATTAATAGATTCTTATGTGAAAGGGGCAACAAAGATCATGACCTTCTGTAAACACAGGTTCCCCTAGAATTTTTACCAGAAGCTGGATCTAAAGCATATCTTTTAGAAAGATCTAGTCTAATTTTAAAACTCAAAGGGAGGGTCTAATTTTAAAACTCTCCTTCTAAAACTGTCCCACTATTTCATTACATTTTCTGCAAGATTAAATTTGTCAAACTCCAGGTGGTATCCACTGAATTATGCTATGTCACTGTCTGCAAGACTAAAACAAAGTTACCCTCTATCAGATCTTTTCTGTGTGTAACTCAGCTTCAACCAATCATGCCTCAATCTTTTCTTTAGTAAGTTAGTGTGACTGGACTCTTCAAGCCTCTCATCTTCAGGTATGTTTTCAAACCTCCAGATCATGTCTCTGGTCCAACTTTAGCCTCTCTGCATTATATCTACATCCTTGTTGAAGCATGGTCATACAAGGCACAACATTCTAACAGTGTCTTATTGGTATTGTGAACAGAGAAAGGCTAAATTACTTCTCTATTTCTTAGCCATGGCATTGCACTGAGATCTTAAGTTGAGGTGGTTATTTATCTTGACTATTAAATCCTTCTCTTAACAGGAAAGAAGAATCTGCAATTGATATGTCTGCGTTCTTTCTTCTAAAATGTACTACCTTGTGTTTGGCTATATTATAGTGCATCTTGTTGACTTTTTACCATTTCACCAAATGATTCATATAAATATGCAACAGTAAACAGCCCCCATTATTGACTGTTTTACCAATCTGTGTCATCTGCAGACTTTTACAGGGTAGACTTTATATCATACACGAGATTATTGATAACATTATTGAATCATACTGGACCAAGAAATGTTCTCTCTGTGATTCTCTGCCTACTATTGTCTCTCCACTAACAATCAAACTCTTTAGCCTTTGATTCTTTGTTGACAGAGTCCTGAATTATTAGTCCCATTACTTTGCCCAGAATCAATTCCAGACTAACAATTGCTCCCTTGCTCACCCCTTTTTTTGCCCTTTTTAATATTGGAATTATGTTGGTAGTTGTCCTGTCCTTTGGAGTTTGACCAACATTCCAACTTTTGTTAAAATGAACAACTGTAGTTCAGACAGCTCCTTAGATAGTTTTTAGTTAAAAGTTATCTCATCTTCCTGACTTGAAAATATTTCATTTTAATGACTGCTGCCTCCCAGATGTTACAGGTGATACATTTTTTATTCCATCCATAATATGTTGATCCTCCTGCTTTGTTCTAAATAAAGAGCAGAGATATCTATTGAATGTTTTTTCTGCCTTTTCTGCATCACTGCTTATTATTTCCATCTAGCAATAGATCTACAACTTCCCTAGAGTTACTTATGTCCCCTACACATTTAGAAAATATCTTGTTATTGTCTTTAATCCTACTGGTCTTTAATGTTTCATTGCTTCTTTTAGCTTCCCTCATCAGTTACCTACTTTTCTAACTTCTATATTAATTGATATTTGCATCCCCTTTTGCCATTTTATCATTGCTAAAAGTTTCATTTTGCTTTTTAATTTCCTTTTAATTAGGATTTTTTTCCCCTGCATAACTTTTTATTTTTTTGTGAACTAATTGTTTTTTAGACATCCATGAGAATGTCCTTGAACAATTTCCAGTTTAGTTTTCTGTTATTGTTAACATTTCCCATTTTCAATTAAATGTTTGCAATCAGTTATATTTACATTTCCTTTAAACACTGGAGATTTGTCTATTTTAAAGTCCCTGTACATTCCTATTTGCTGCAATAGTCTGTTTACAGAAAGTAAATGCAACTAGATCAGGATTAGTAGGCAACCACTAACTTTTAGCTCCCTGATTAGTTCTTCTTGTTTGTCCGAATGAGGCTGACACTGAGGTATTTTGTGTGGGTGAAGGACTTTCATTGTTAAATAATAATAATCTTTTATTTTTAGAAACTATTAAATAAAGTTTGCCCTGGTGAGCAGTTGTAATACATGCCCACCAGTACCTCATCTTTAGTTTTATTAGTTAGAATTTTAATCCATAAATAATCTTGTGATTCTGAACCATGGATAATGGTGTCTTTGATGTTAAATTCCTTACCACCATCCCTTTAAATTCTTAGGAAACATTTTTAACCATCTATTTTAAGTCACAGTCATAGGATCCAAACTACCAAGTTTCGGTAATATCAGCCATATCATGTATCTTCTCATGAGCAAACATTTCCAAATTATGTTGTTTATTACCTCAGCCTGTAGTATGAGTATGTGAACAATAATAATCTTGCTCCTTACACTTACATCTATTTGGATTTGCCAATCAACATACATATATTGATTATATCAGTTAGTAATAGAATGTAAAGATCTGGTTCAGTTGCTGTGCCTTTCACTATAAATACTCTTCTTGCTCATATTGTTGGCTAAAATTTTTGGACTCTGGTCTTCTGTTAAACTTTTTTATTACTGACATAATGGTGTTCATACATATGTAATAGAATTGGCAAAGACGTACTAAAGCCTGTTTTTGTTTGTTTTCTATGTTCTGTGTTCATTCTTGTCAAAGACCGTTTTGGCCAGTGTCGATAGATATCTGTATCTCCCAGAAGCAATCAGTTTTGGTTAATTATTTAATTGCTTCCATAATTTTAATGAATTTGTACAGTATATTCTTGTACCAACTTGTTACTCCTTTTTGTTTTGGTTTTATAGAACCACCAAGATTTGTAAAGAAACTAGACTCCTCCAGAGTTGTGAAACAACATGATTCTTCAAGATATGAATGCAAAATAGGAGGCTCTCCAGAAATCAAAGTGACCTGGTACAAAGATGAGATTGTAATCCATCCCAGTGAAAAATATAGAATGTCCTTTGTTGATTCGGTGGCAGTCATTGAAATGCACAATCTCAGTGTTGAAGACAGTGGAGACTATGTTTGTGAAGCTCAGAATGCAGCAGGAAGTGCAAGCAGCAGTACCTTACTCAAAGTGAAAGGTCAGAATGCTGAATTACTCTTTTATTTTTCAGAGGCCCATACTGCCTTCTGAGAAAGTAGGGCATCATATCAGTGTTCTGTGGCAAAGAAGCCATCTATTGCTATGAATCATGTCTTTACTCTTCCTTGCTGATCAAACCTAAACCCGTTTGCATGTTTTTTTCCTTGAGTATCCTGAACTGAAATAACAGAAATTTAAACTTCTTATTTTGTAGCACCTCCTGTTTTCAGCAAGAAACCCCATCCAGTTCAGTCTCTGAGAGGTTCTGATGTTCACCTGGAATGTGAGCTGCAGGGCACTCCTCCATTCCAGATTTCATGGTATAAAGACAAAAGAGAAATTAGAAGTAGCAAAAAGTACAAGATCATGTCTGAGAACTACCAGGCTAGTATTCACATTCTGAACGTGGATACTGCAGATGTCGGTGAATATCACTGTAAAGCTGTAAATGATGTGGGAAGTGACACGTGTGTTTGCTCTATAACTCTAAAAGGTTTGTACGATGATTTATGTGTTGTTATATTCTTAGCATCCTGTTGTTCTTATCACCCTCTCTTGATTCTTCCGCTTCTTACGTTTTTTACTGTCAACTGTCTTCCGTTCAATAGCACCACCAACCTTTGTGAAGAAGCTCAGTGATGTCACTGCTATTGTTGGGGAATCAATTGAACTGCAGGCTACAATAGAAGGAGCCCAACCCATTTCTGTTCTGTGGCTGAAAGACAAAGGGGAAATCATTAGAGAAAGTGAAAATCTCTGGATTTCTTATTCAGACAACATTACAACTCTACAGATTGGAAATGCAGAACCAGTCAATACTGGAAAATACACCTGTCAGATCAAAAATGAGGCTGGAGTTCAGGAGTGTTTTGCCAGTCTCTCTGTTCTAGGTTTGTAACAAGGGGACAAAACATACCCTACGTAGAGACACATTTTTAAATATTATACTATCAACAATTTATGATAACTAGATTAAAATGTGACTGTGATATGCATCTCATTTCAGAACCTGCAGTTATTGTAGAGAAACCTGGACCAATAAAAGTCACAGCTGGAGACTCTTGTACTCTAGAATGCACAGTTGATGGCACACCAGAGCTTATAGCTAGGTGGTTTAAGGATGGAAATGAACTTTCAACTGACCACAAACACAAAATTAGTTTCTTCAACAAAGTGTCTGGGCTTAAGATTCTCAATGCAGGATTAGAAGACAGTGGGGAGTACACTTTTGAGGTGAAAAACAGTGTTGGCAAAAGCAGCTGCACAGCTTCAGTGCATGTTTCAGGTTAGTTGGTTAACTTTTGAGTTATATTTGATGCTACCATTTGTAATAAGAGGAATTTAAACAAAATGCTGTTTCCTTTGATGTCATATCAAACAACTGCTGCCTTTGGATGACTCATTGACATGGTCATTGGAGTCTTTTTCAGTTGGTATGTGCTGATGTGATCACTATGGGTTGGGTAGGTGAATCCTGCATTGCCTTTCTCCATCGCTGAAAAGGCAGGAAGTGTTGTCAAGATTCAGTTTCATCACATGGGTCTGCATGTGTCTTAAGCCAAATGGTGCAACATAGTTGTTTTCCCTGTGATAAGTATTACCAAAATTAAAGAAAAAAGGGAACTCTGAAAAGAGGCAAAGTCAAGTTCTACCATCAGGCCACTACTGTCTTTTCTCAAGACCTCAGGTCTCAAGGAGTGAATTATAAGTTTCCTTGGGATTTACCCAAGTTGAGGTGGATGTGCCAAAAGAAAGTACATTGGTTTTGATAGATACTAATAGTAATTTGATAGTAATACTGCAATCTTTGCTTTAACCTATGCAGATCGTATTATACCTCCTTCTTTCACAAGAAAACTGAAAGCAACTCATGGTCTCTTGGGTTCATCCACTATACTGGAGTGCAAAGTGTATGGGTCACCACCTATTTCAGTTTCCTGGTTCCATGATGGACATGAGATCACCAGTGGAGACAAGTATCAGGCTACCCTTACAGACAATACTTGCTCTTTGAAAGTGAATGTGCTTCAGGAATCTGATATTGGAAATTACTTGTGCACAGCTACTAATGTAGCTGGATCTGATGAATGCAGTGCATATTTAACTGTTAGAGGTCAGTACTGAGAGCATGCCAGACCTTCAAGATTGAAAATCACTGCTTTGCAGAAAATTTGCATTCTTGACTCTGTTATATATTTTTAACCAATGGTATTTTGCACGTTAAAAAATTTGCTCTTTATAAAGTACAGAGGTGCTTATTCTGACTTTCTGTTATGTGTGTCTAGAACCTCCATCTTTTGTGAAGAAACCCGATCCCTTGAATGTGTTATCTGGGGACAATATAACTTTTACAAGTATCATAAAAGGCACCCCACCACTGGAAGTTAAATGGTTTAGGGGTAGCATGGAATTAACACCTGGACACAGATGCAACATTACCTTGGAAGATTCGATTGCAGAACTGGAGCTGTTTGACGTTCATCCACTCCAAAGTGGAGATTATACCTGCCTAGTCACTAATGAGGCTGGCAAGATTTCTTGTACAACACATCTTTTTGTAAAAGGTTTGTTCAGATTGCAGTTGCCAATGCTTCTTTAAAAACAAGAAAAAAAAATCTCATGGCCTATCCTTAACATATACCACTATCTTGTTTATTTTAGAACCAGCCAAATTTGTGAAAAAGCTGAATGATTTCAGTGTAGAGAAAGGAAGGCCATTAATACTGGAATGTACATATAGCGGTACTCCTCCAATCAGAGTGTTATGGAAGAAAAATGGCATAAAAATATCTCAATCTGAAAAATGCAGCCTTACCACTACAGAAACATCTGCCATACTGGAAATTCCCAATAGCAAAATAGAAGATCAGGGACAATATGCTTGTCATATTGAAAATGATTCTGGACAAGACAATTCTCAAGCTGCAGTAACAGTATTAGGTGCGTTATCATTCCAACAATGAGAATTTTATTTTATTTGTTATATTTTGTTTTTGGTACTAATGATCTGTGTTTGTTCTTTAGAACCACCTTATTTTGTTGCACCCTTGGAACCAGTTCAGGTGACAGTGGGAGATTCTGCATCCTTACAATGCCAAGTGGCTGGAACACCTGAAATGATTGTTTCATGGTTCAAAGGAGATACAAAACTAAGGGCAACTCCAACAGCTAAAATGCATTTTAAGAACCAAATTGCCACTCTGATTTTCAGCCAAGTGGATAGCAGTGATGGTGGGGAATATATTTGCAAAGTAGAAAACAGTGTTGGAGAGGCTTTTTCATCAGCTTTGCTTGCTGTTCAAGGTGAATAATTTATTTTAATACATTATTTTCTTATTGTGCTATGTCAGAAAAAGTTTTTTCTTAGGAGCACTCTGTGTTTCTCCCTAAACCATTAGGGACCATGCTGCACAAGAAACCTCCAGATGACTTCCTAGTAGTAAAGCTCTGTATGGAAGTCCATTCCCACCACCACTCCTTAGTTGATCAGATCTCCCTCAAAGCTCTGTATGGAAATCCATTCCCACCACCACTCCTTAGTTGATCAGATCTCTCTCAAAATGAGTTCAGGCCATTGCTTCAGTTTTCCCCCTATCTTTTACCAGTCTTGGCAGTGTGAGACCATTAATTGGTTCTTCAGGCTGAGTGGAAATGCAGGTGTGTAACAGATAAAATTAGTTGTATGAATTCTCCACAAACTTCAGAATTCCTTTCTTCCAAACTATATGATGTAAAAATGCATGTAATCCTTTGTTGGCCTCCTACTTTGTTATAGTACGTGTGTTGATTCAAACCAATGAGTAATCTTCTCATATCTTGTAAATCTGACCTAGTCTAAAATACCATGTCTTAAGCAGTGGTCATTGAAGGATACAGCAATAGTGAATAGTTTCCAGAAGGCTTCATTGTATCACACCTCTTTTCTTGCAGAGCGTAAGCTTCCTCCTACATTTACACGAAAACTCAGAGATATTCATGAAATGGTAGGCTTACCAATTACATTTGATTGTGGCATAACTGGCTCTGAACCCATTGAAGTATCTTGGTCTAAAGATGGTACACCTATAAGAGAGGGCTATAATGTGCAAACATCCTATGTAAATAATGTAGCAACTCTCCAGATTTTGCAGACTGACAAGAGTCTTGCTGGGCAGTATACTTGTTCAGCTTCCAATGCTATTGGAACTGCATCTTCTAGTGCCAGGCTCATTCTTACAGGTTAGTTGATTATTAACACATTTTTACTATACACATGAATTTAAAATGGTAAAATTTATTTAACAATATCCTTAAAATGAAAAGGATTTTGTAAGTAAATATTTTGTTTATTCTTCACAACCTTTAGAAGGGAAGACTCCTCCATTCTTTGACATTCCAGTTGCACCTGTGGATGGTATTGTTGGAGAGAGTGCTGACTTTGAATGCCACATTTCTGGATCACAACCAATTAGGGTTACTTGGGCAAAAGATAACCAAGAGATACGAACTGGAGGAAAATACCAGATCAGTTATGTAGAAAACATAGCCCATTTGACCATTCTCAGAGTGAACAAGGGAGATTCTGGAAAGTATACATGCTATGCCAGCAATGAGGTTGGCAAGGACTCTTCTACAGCTCAGCTTAATATTAAAGGTATTGACTTATGCATGTGCAGTGTGCATGTCTACTTATTTGGGTTCAAAGGGAATTAGTCTTATTGATGTGAGATAAGTTGCAGGCTAAGTTTTAGATATGTAGATTTTGAAATGTGCCTTGAAAGTTTTTAGCAGGAAGAATCCATGGGTCTCTGAAAAAAAGTGTGGGGGGATTTGAGAAGGGGAGACAAGAGTTAAATGAAATGGAGAGAATGAAATATGATATTTTCTTCAATTCATACTTTCCTGAAACTTTACAGGCCTTATGATGTTAAATAGATTTTAATTAGTCCATAAAAGAAGCTAATCTCTTTCTTGCTTTTTTAAATTAAAATCTTGATATTACTTTTTAAATGATTTTTTTTTCTTAAAGCAGCACAAGTGTGATTTCTCTTTTAATAGAAAAATGAATCTAGCACTTCTGTTTACAGAGCATGGTGCATGCTGTTATTCTTCTCAGCATATTTTCTCTAAAAAGCTAAACCCTGTTTATGTGAAATATTTGGTTTTAGAGTTTGAATAGCATGTTTATTTCTTACAGAACGCAAAATTCCACCTAGTTTTACCAAGAAACTATCTGAAACAGTTGAAGAAACAGAAGGGAATGCCCTTACACTTGAGGGCCGGGTGTCTGGTTCTCAGCCTATGACAGTTTCCTGGTACAAAAACAATCAGGAAGTCCATCCAAGTGCTAACTATGAAATATCATTCAAAAACAACACCTTACAACTACATATTAAGAACACAGGTCAGGGTGACACTGGCTTATATACTTGTAAAGTGTCCAATGAAGCGGGAAGTATATTGTGTACATCTTCTGTTGTAATTAAAGGTTAGTTAATTTCACGTTTTTCCTGTTTATGTTGTTAATTTTCTGTGTCAGTGTATTACTAGGCCATATACAAATTGTATAGCTAATCAAATCATTCTTAGCAAAAGTCAGCTTGCCTTATTACTAACCTTCATACATTTGTGCTCAAACAATAATAAATAAGTTCAAGATAATAGCTGTAGCTGATTCCCTGTAGAATTCTTATTTTCTTCTATGAAAAAGTACTATACAAACCTTGCTGCTATTAATATATGCTTATTGTAAATAATAAATCAGCGATATAGTCCAAGCCCAGGGTTGCCTTCTCTTAAGGAGAGAAATATTTTACTTTGACAAGGAACAGTGGTCTGTCAACAGCACCAAACACCTTCATTTCCAAGTGATCTCAGTTGGAGCTCTGGTTGTTTCAGTTTCTCTGCACATTATGTTCTATAAGGTTAGTCTTTTATCCCTGCTAAATAGGGCACTTAAACTTAGTAGTAGCCTTAGTGTGCATGTATCTCCAATTGATGCCAGGAACGAGCTCTAGGTTCTTGCAGATGCCATTCTTCTCTTCTCCTATTTGCAACTGAATTGCACCTGCTTAAGTTGTATCAGAATGAACAGAACCCCTCCTCTCCATGTTATTTTGCCTTTTATATTATTCTTACATGTGCTCTTCACCCAAAACTAGCTTTTAGTGAGCCCTAGATATTTAAAACGTGTCATGCTCATTCACTTTTGCCTGGAGTAATGTCAGTAAATTTGCTTTCTTGCATTTATTCCAATAGTGTTGCATTGATGTACAATCAGGATGAGATTGAGCTAAGCTATGGGCTGGCAACCTTTTGCCCTCATGGGCCAGAGCTTGAGACCTAGCCCACTGCTGCAGGAAATCTCTGGCCCCCCTCCAAAGATCTCAAGTCACTTATGTTTACCCCTGCTTTAGATACCTGGCCCCTCTACAGCAAGGTAAACAGAGGCCTGAGAGAGCAGCAGGGAGGGCCATGCAGGAGGGAGGTGTGGAAGGGATGGCTGGTCTGGCATAGTTGCATACTGCCTGATCCCCCATGCCTTCCCAAGCCAAACCCAACCTCTTCACAGGCCAGTTCCAGCCTGTGAGCCACAGTTTGCTGATCCCTGAGCTAAACCATCAAAGCAAGCAATGTTGTTCTAAGATTTTTTATTGTATAACTAATTATATCTGGTTGTGATGTATGAATTAATATATTTAAAACATACCTTTGGTAGTATAAAATATCCTCATATTATCTATTAAACCATTACTCATTTTTTTTCATATACTGCAATTTTACTCTGCAACATTTTTTACATTTTAATGTTGGTGGATTGACACAGATTCATCTTCTTCTAAACAGGTATCAATAACCAAAATTGCATTGTATGGCACATATGATCTTTCACAAGGTTTTAGGAAATTTTTGCAAAATTGCAGCAGTGCTCTAGTTGTTTTATTATCTTTTAAGAATGCATGAAAACACATTAGCAATGTATTAAGAGAAGATGTACTATGTAAGTCACCCTTTCTGTATGCTTTTTGTGAAAGTACTCCTCCATACTTATTTTATTTTCCAAATCTGAGTAGCGGATTCTCAGAAATCTGACTTGTATGTATTAACTTAAATAAGTTATCATTCTCTTACTTACAGATATAACTTTCTTTTTAAAATCAAGATATATACTTATTTCTTGTTTTTCTCCCTTACATTCATAACGTACTGCTCTTTCTTGATTATTTACTGAAAAATATTTGAATTCCAGAACCTAAAAAGCCTCCAGTGTTTGATCAACCACTTCAACCAGTAATGATAGAAGAAGGTGATATCTTGCAGCTAAGCTGCCATGTCCATGGTTCACAGCCAATTAAGATCCAGTGGCAGAAGTCTGGGAGAGAAATAAGAGCTTCAGATAAATGCAGCTTTAGCTTTCTTAATGGAATGGCTCTTATGGAAGTTTCACCTGTTGCAAAAGCTGATTCAGGCGAATATGTATGCAAAGCTTCAAATGTAGTTGGAACTGACACTTGCAAGTCGAAAGTGACAGTTAAAGGTAAAGTAAAATAGAAAAATCAGGACCTGTAATGGTAATTTAATACAAAACTATAGTGATCACATAGACAGTAATTTTGTTTTCTGTGAATTGTTATTTGTAATCCAATACAAAAAGTGCCTTTTATTCCTGTATAGAATCATATAATCTGAAATACTGTCTCTTTGAAGGCATTACATTTTAAAATAATTAATATAGTGCCTAAATATACACTTTAAAAAGTAGGTACTTATTATCAAACAAATAACAGATCTCTACCGTAATAGTTTAGAATTTAAATGAACAGTTAAAGACAAGGCCAAACTGACAACGGGTTAGGGTGCACATTCAAGCTTTATGGGTAAGAAGGTGGGAGGGTAGCTTACTAAAAGATGTATTAATAGGTAGGGTTCTCAATGCCTGTAGGACAGTAGGAACCACAGCAAGCTCTAGAATGAGCTGACCAAAAAATAAGATGGTGAACAGAACAGCTCCCTACACAGCTTAGAAGTAGCAGAGAGGTTGATTGCTGCTGGCCTATCATACCCCCAAACCATCTGCTTCCTCACTAGTTGTAAGTTGTCCTGTGGGAATGAGACTTTCTTTGTAAGTTTCTCCTTACTGTAGGATCCTAGAGCTTTACAGTCAGAGCATCAGTCTTTTTAAAAAAAAGAATGCCAAAACAGCCCCTTGATATTGTCATTAGTCATTGTTGAGTATCACCAATCAGCACTTTTGAAAGTCAGGCATCTTATTTATGGGCCAAAATACACACCTTGGACACTAAACTTAAGGCAAGGGCTAAGGATCTGATTTTGTTGCCATTTATATCTGCATACATTAAAATGGCTTCAGTGAGATCATTTTGGCAATGAATAACAGAATCAGGTGCATGGACGCACAGTGTCTGGATTCATTTTATAGAATAAAATTTAATTTTAACAATAGTCATATTAAACTACTTGGGATTTCTTTCTCCTGTTTCGGTAAATGGGAAATGTCACAACAAATATATCCTGGTATTGTAGATCTTCTCATTCAGGGCAGTGAACAGGGGCCTTATGCTCCAAAATGAGCTATTTAAGCAAACCATTTGCCTTAATTACTTTAATCTGTTTTCCAGAAAAACCAACAGCTGCACCAGAAGCTAAGAAAGTAGCAGTGGATGGAAGGCTTTACTTTATCCAAGAGCCTCAGAGTATCAAAGTTATAGAAAGTAAGAGCATAAGTCTAAAAATACATCATCATCAGTACTTCTAAATTAGTTGTTTACTAATAAGTTCTGTTGTCTTAGATACATAAAAGGTTAATTTCTTGATTTTGCATTTTTCTACAGAGAGTGTTGCTACATTTATTGCTAAAGTTGGAGGTGATCCAATTCCAAATGTAAAATGGATGAAGGGAAAATGGAGACAACTCAATCAGGGAGGTCGCATAAGCATCCAACAGAAAGGAGAAGAAGCCAAACTAGAAATAAAAGACACAACAAAAACTGATTCTGGAATGTACAAATGTGTGGCTTTTAACCAACATGGTGAAATCGACACCAGTGTCAACCTACAAGTTGAAGAAAGAAGGCAAGAAGTTGTTGAAGGAGATCTCAGAGCAAAACTGAAGAAGTAAGTGTTGCAGTGTCTTACAGACTACTCTGTAGTCAATATATTAGCTTTGATCAAGATGTAATTTATTAAGAATCATGATATACCAAAAAAGATTGATTACATATAAAGCTTGATTCTAGCAACTATTACTGGAATCAGTGATCCAGTATCAAGCTAAAGTCTCTACAAGTGGAGATTACTTATGTGCCTAAGGCCCCAGCTATGCATTACATATATTATTCAATTAACTGATTAATCACACAATAAATTTAGACCAGCCATATTTGCAAAGTAAGATCAGCCACAAGTGCAAAGTAGTTATCCCACAATTAATTGGTTAATTGTGCAATAAATTTGGACCAGCCAAGCATGCAAAGTAATTATCACACAATAAAAATTATTATCCAGCAATAAGAAGAGCCAACCAACTATAAAGTTAGCACTTGAAAACGAATAACAACTCTATAGCGGTTTCTATTTAGCTTTAACCTAAATATGTAGTAGGGTCCTAAGTTTCTGTAATATAAAACTTTTCTTGTTCTAAAATGAAGAGTCATACAATACAAAATACTTTCAAGCACACTGAGTTTTCCAAAGTTCTCCTGGGGAAATATTTTACATTAAAATAATTACTTATTCTATTACTTGAATAGGACTCCAACTAAAAAGAAAGAAGAGGAGGAAGAGAAGCCCATTGATATCATGGAACTTCTCAAAAATGTTGATCCTAAAGAATATGAGAAGTACGCTCGTATGTATGGAATTACAGATTTTCGTGGCCTTCTGCAAGCTTTTGAGCTACTCAAGCAAACTCAAGAGGAGGAAACCCATAGACTGGTAAGACCTAGTTTGACTATGGCATTGGGGACATTAAGAGAAATGTGATTTCTGAAAAAAGGATAGCTGTTCTCCATGTAATGTTACTATATATTCCATAGGCACCTGGTAGGGGAGGCACAGGGGTGGGTCATGTGCCCCCCCAACAGGACTGCCAGCAGCTTCTATGGGTGCTCGGCAGTCCCGTCCCTGACACCAACACTGCTGGTGGCTTCTGCATGTGCCCCCTCAGACTCAAGAGCCACCAGTCGCCCATGATATATCCAACAGATTTCAATTCTAATTCTGAATTTCTAATCACGCTTTCCCAACAACCTGCTTGCCCAAGCCCTGGGGGAAGTGGTGAATTCTGTCCAAGAAGTGAGGTTTTGATCTCCGTGCTCAGAAGTGTCATGGAGTTTTATTATGGACAGATGAGGAGGTTATCCCAAAAGTATAGGTAGGGATTAGGGATGTGAAAGGTTAAATAGTTAAATGGTTAAATGGTAAGTATATTTATACCATTAATTCATTCTAGTTAATATTTAGCACAAGATGCAATCCAGTGATGGGAAGCCAAGTGCCCCAGGAAGGTGGCTAGTCACAGCATGCAGCTCTGCCTCTGTCTCCCTCTCCTATGCTACTGACTTTGGAAGGAGGGAGGAAGAGGAGAGGGGGGACTAGTTGCAACACGTGGGTGCTAGGCATGTATTATTGGTTAACCATTTAACCAATATTATTACAGGATTTAAAATGGGTAATTTTTTAAACAATATTTCCATCCTTGGTAGGGACGCACATGACCCTCTGGGCTTATGGTGGACAGACATAATATAATGATTTATAGTTATTTCCCATTGCTCTTATTATATGTTAAATCTTATTGTGTCTTTTTACAGGAAATTGAAATCACAGAAAAAGCTCGAAGAGAAGAACAGGAATTTGATGAACTTGTAGCATTTATTCAACAAAGACTTTCACAGACAGAGGTAACAAGATAGTTTTGGATTGCTTAGAAAAACTATTCTCTGATTTTGAAATGAAAACTGAGCCACTTAAATATTTTTCAGCCTGTCACCCTCATCAAGGATATTGAAAACCAGACAGTTTTAACAGATGACGATGCTGTCTTTGAATGTGAAATTAAAATTAATTATCCAGAAATCAAACTGTCATGGTACAAAGGAACTCAAAAGTTGGATGCCAGTAACAAGTATGAAATAAGACTAGAAGGTGATCGGCATATACTGAGAATTAGAAACTGTCAACTTGAAGATCAGGGAAATTTCAGAGTGGTGTGTGGTCCACATATTGCTAGTGCTAGGCTAACTGTGATTGGTAAGTTCATTTAAGTATGTATTTGAAAATGATTTATATTTTTGATTCATCGCTTTAGGATGTCTTCTAAAATATATATTTTAACATACTAACAGAACCTGCAGTTGAACGGCATCTTCATGATACTACTTTCAAGGAAGGACACACATGTACCCTGATTTGTCAGTTTTCTATCCCAAATGCCAAATCTCAGTGGTATAGAAATGGAAAGGCCATTAAGATAGGAGGGAGATATTCAACACAAGTCTCAGACAAAGTACACAAGCTCATCATCAAGGATGTTAGAACAGAAGACCAGGGACAGTATACCTGCAGACTTGACAATCTAGAAACAACTGCAGATCTAAGCATTGAAGGTTTGTAAACAGACAGAAATGTCTTTATCACAATAATGATAAATTATTTATGGATGCTTCATTAAGAAAGAAAAAAAAAATTTAGAAACGTCTTAAGGTTTGAAGAGGATATGATGAGAAATTATTCTGTTGCATTCTTTGAAGAAGATACCCCTTCCAGCATAAACACATAGTTTGTGTACAGTATATGTAATTAATATGATCCCTTCCCCCAAATAATATGATCTGTGTTATATGTATCCCATTTATTCTTCTGTTTCTGTGATTCTTATGGTTTTATTTGATCTTATGATTTTATAGATCTCTTTGTACTTCAAGCATCCTTTATCTTAATTGCCTTTATGGCTTCTCTTCTATGGTTTCCTGCACAACAGTCTTGTTAATCAGTGCTCTTGTGTTTTCTTAACTATTTTCCTAAATAGAGAATTTCACAGGAGATGGAATGAAGAGTACTTTTTTCTTTGTATTTCTTTTTTCCTCAATTCCTATTCAGTGACTAAGTAGATTTCTGTCATTAAATGAGGCAATCATTAAAAGGTACATAAACAATAACAAACCTGATGTGGAATTTATTCATTTCTTGTTTCAAAAACAGCTGAACCAATTCAATTCACCAAGAGCATCCAGAATATAGTAGTGAGTGAACACCAGTCTGCAACCTTTGAGTGTGAAGTGTCTTTTGATGATGCAATCGTGACATGGTATAAAGGCCCCATTGAACTAAGGGAGAGTCATAAATACAGTTTTAGAAGTGAAGGTCGCTGTCATTACATGACTATCCACAATGTTACTGCAGAAGATGAAGGTAATTGTAATTGCACATTTTAGTTAACACTTTCTTCCTCATGTTTTTCAATGATAGACAAAAATAAATATCAAAATGATTTTCCGTTTCAGGTGTATATTCTGTAATTGCTCGTCTTGAACCAAGGGGTGAAGCAAGAAGCACTGCAGAGTTGTACCTGACAACCAAAGGTTAGTGAATGCTCTGAACATTGTTTGTGAGTGTAGCTTGCATACAAAATCAAATACCTGATATAATATATTGGAACAAGAAATAATTATAATTTTCAATCTATTATTCTCTTGCAGAAATCAAACTGGAATTGAAGCCACCAGGTAAAGAAAAACGTTTGAACTTCTCTATGAATCTCTTGATCCTGGTTTAATTGCATACCCTGGTTTATAATTTGTCCTTGAAACTATTTCACAGAATTTGCTTACAGTAAGATAATGCTATATGCTGAAAATTAATGTTCCTGATCCCTTAAAAACAAAGCTATTGTAAATGTTATTGTTACTCAACAATTAGTTAAGAAAAGATTTGTTTTCTCTGAAAGCTGAAAGTGGGCCAGTGACTAACTATAATGTGATACAGCAAGGTTAAGGAATAAGTTGTTTTTAAACAGACAGACAAAAATACCACTGACCAAGTGTGTGTATTACTCTGATTAAGTAAAATAGATTTCCATTCTGTAGGTGTTATGTGAGAATAACCTCCTAAGTATCATAAAGAATTTAATTTATAAAGTAAAATATAATAATGCATGCTATGAACTATAAAGGTTAGCAGGGCTCAATGGCCAGGTAGAGACAATATACTTTTACTAGTATAAGAGACTAGAAACCAGTCTGTACCTATAACAGAACAGAAGTCCAGCGCATAAAACCGGTCTATACCCGTAACAGAGCAGAAGTGCCGTACACATAGACTAGTTTAAAAATGACGGAACCCAGTCTAAGATTTGCCCCTCCCCCTCACCAAAAGGTGAATGTATGTTCTGTTTGCTACTGATCTAAACTATGCCATTTACAAATAGCTGCATAACCTAAACCGATTCCATCTCAGGCCTTCTGAATGTCTGTACCTAGCCAATAAGCGTAACTAGCGTAACCTACACTTGAGGAGAAGCAAGTCTTGGTAACTTGCCATATCCATTTCTATGATGTTAAAATACATGAGATGGAAGGATTATGCAACACTATGTAAGTGGTTACAGACAGGTGTAATTCAATTAAACTAAAGGGAAGCAATGCTTGACTATTTCCTAACTGAAGAGTAACAAACCCTTGGGAAAAGATGGACACTCCATCTGCAAAATCTTTTAAAATTGCGAAATATTGTGAACTAGTTCTGGGGACATACAAATTTATCAAAACATTTAATTCCTTTCCAATAATTTTATATTTTGATTTGCCAGATGTTCCCGATGCCCGAGTTGCAGTTCCAGTTGAAGTACCAGCTGAAGGTAGGGTGAATAACCATATTTTTTATACATACATAATACATACATACATACATACATACATACATATCTATCTATCTATCCATACATACATACATACATGCAGACAAACATATGCATGTATGTATGACTATAAACATAACATAAACACACACGCACACACACATATATATCAGTGTGTGTGTGTATATGTATGTGTGTATCTCTCTATATAGATCTCTCTCCATCTCTCCATCTATCTATAGATATATAGAGATATCACCTATACAATAATTCAGTAAGAATTTGGGAAATTCAGAAATCTCAGAGAAAATTTCAAAAGTAGCAGAGTAAAATTTATTCTTCACTTTACAGATCTTCAATAAGCTGGGTTTTATTTGGTTTGATTTGATTTGGGTTGATGTGGGGAGGGAGGACTGCACTGAGATAATAGTGTTTAGAATCCAGCTGCTTAACCTTCAGGTATGCTACAGAGCAACAGCAGTACTGTAGCCAGTATCCTGTTCCTTAGCGCCTCTAGATCAGTGGCAGGTCTAGAAACTCTTTTATCAGATATGTTCTTCTTAAGTCAATATGTTCCATTACTCTGCTTTCTTTATAGTCTTCCAGTTTCCCCATCTGCCTTTCATATCTACTTCTTCCTTTTGATCTCTTGTGCATTCTTCACCCCAATATTTTTTCTCCCCCTTCTGCCTCCCTCCCCCCCCCCCCCCCCCCCCCCCAATAACTAATGGTCAGATTCTTAGTACCTTATTTCAATAAAAAGGATCTGCAGAAAGCCACTATAACATGATTCATGCTACTATTGCCAATGGACCTTTATTTGTAGGTGTTAGCTTTTTCCTATAGCTCATAAGCATACCATGGTCTGTGGATTTTTATGAGTTTTCTTGGTGCTTGGTATTTTATGTAGATATGTGCAACCTTGTCCTGTGGATATCTGGATTTTTATGATGCTTTGAGATAGGCTTATTGGCATTGGCTTTTGGGGCTTATATTGGGCCATTGTGTGTATCTGACATGTGTTCTGACCTCGCCAGTGCATATAGTAGCAGCAGCAGGAACATTTCAATGTGGATATTCAAAGCTTATATGGGATTTTTTTCACATACCAACAGTAGCATAACTGAAAGGAGGCGACCAGGACACTAGTCCCATGTGCTGCCTTTGTGGGGAGTGAAAAATAGCTATCACTACAGTGGCAGCTGATCATATTACTGTTGCTGTCCTGTGGGTCATGGCTGCCCAAAGCTGTCCTATGGGTCGTGCTGCCCCAGGCTTAGAGCTGCCCTACTATGCCCTGCATATCAATCACAATAAGTATTTTAATAAAAGCATTCTTTGTTTTCCAAGGTCCTCCTATTCCTGTGGTTCTACCTCCTGTTGCTCCACCACCAGAAAAGAAAAAAGGTAGACATATAGTAGATTTAAAATGGGAAATGTTTTCTGTATCTAGTTCCTACTTTTTTCCTCTAAATATTCTTTTTTTCCTCCTAAGATGTACCTATTCCTTTGATTCTACCTCTTGCTGTTTCACCACCAGAAGAGAAAAAACCAGGTAAGCCTGCTGGTGATTTAAAATAGGAAACGTTTCAGAAAACAATGCACTATGTTCAATTTCTAGCATTTTTTTCCTTCTGATATTAAAGTTAATAATAACTTTAATAATGTCTTTATTTTTTTCAGAACCTAAGAAAATTGTTCTAAAGAAAGTCCCCAAAAAGGTGGTCTCAAAAGTTCCTGAAGAGGTTACCCCACTTCCACCTAAAGGTAACACAGCAGTCAAGCAAAGGATTTAATCTT
Source organism: Alligator sinensis (assembly GCF_000455745.1). NCBI lineage: Eukaryota > Metazoa > Chordata > Crocodylia > Alligatoridae > Alligator > Alligator sinensis. The sequence continues at coordinate 479,834 of NW_005842746.1, forward strand.
GTAAATTTTATCCACTAGATATAGTACCTTTTCTATGTTGTTTTGTCTTGTTTTATAATATACATACAAAGCATTGTCATCAGTTGCTTGGATTAGGCTACTGCTAATGATAAAACTATCCCTTTCCCTTCCCTACAAGACCCCTTTCTTTAAATGTTGATGTTATGTGGATTTTTATTTTGTGTTATGTTAAGATTGTCTGGAAATAGAAATTATCTTGGCCAGCATAACACATAGGTAGCATATTTTGAATATTTTTTATATGTGGGGAAAATGTGTGTTTAGACAGTATATGACCCTTTAAAAATAACAAGCAGAGAGAGGTAGTTAGACATGTTAATCTGAAGGCAGCATAGAGATGCACCTTATATACTAACTGAATCAGAGATATATAAGCTTTCATGAGCAAGAGTTTACTTTATCAGCTGTTATGAGAAGACATGCAGAGAGCAGGCTATTCAACAGAAAGAGTGATTTGAATACCATTCAATTAAATAACAGAAAAGAGCAGAAAAATAGCAACTGCCATTGGAACTGTACAATCATGGCAGCAGCAAGGCAGCAGCAGAAGTCACTTTTGCTTTGGGTGCCTTGCTGCCTTGTTACACCTCTGGTCATGATTCTGTCACCATTCTGCCTGAGACTGACCAAGTTCGGACAATAGTGAAAGGCAAGTAGGAAGCAACCTGATATCAAGACTACAGTGTAAAAATGTTAAATGATCTAATTGAATTTTTTCAAGGTCATTAATATTTGCCTGTCTTTATGTGCATGCCTTGCAAATGCCATGCTTTAATGGATCATCTTCTTTTGAAGTTCCAGAGAAACCAAGGAAACCACAAGAAGTCACGGTAACCTCTATAGCCAGACGGGAAGAAATTTATGAAGAAAAGGAAGAAATTTATGAAGAACCAAGAGAGGCATATGAAGAATGGGAAGAAGACTTTGGAGAAGAGCATGAATATGAACTGAGAGAAGAAGGTTATGAGGAAGGGGAAGAGAGATGGGAGGAAGCTTATGAAGAAAGAGAAATAACTTATGAAGAAAAAAGAATTATTGAGGAAGAAGGTATATTAGAACTTCATCATTTTATTAATCTCTTTCCTCTTCTCTCCACCTCACTTCCCCATTTCTCATACCTCCTGGCCTCATTAAATTTGTAATGCACAAAAAAATTACACATTTAGAAAATACAGTATATAGAATCATTGTTATTTTGTCCCATTTCCCTGACCTGTTATGTTTTACATATGCATTAAAGGGGAAATAATTTAGAGCAGTTGAAAAATTCAGCATGTAACAGGTTTTTGAATGGGATCATTCCTAACAAAAATACATAGGCTTTCCAGTGTATGACCTGACTACCCAGTGTTGGAGTGAGGCGCTGGACTTGATCAGATCTTTATCTAAACTCTGTGGCTGCCTATACACATGCTTGGGAGTGGGGGAACCATTTTAATTAGAGCGCTTAATAGAACGGATAGCCACTGTAATTAAAACAGCTCATTGCCATATGTATTAAGCCCCTGTGCATTTCAAAATGGCTGTGAAACACATTATCTAAAGCTCATTCGATGAGGTTAAGATAAAGCAGCCCTGCAGCCATTTTGAAATGTGTGTAGGCTTAATACACATGACAGTGAGGCAACGCTGGAGCGTTCTAATTAGATGTGTTCCAATTAGAGTGTGGATGAGCAATGTGTCTGTATCTGAGGATGGATTTTGGTTCTAAAATCTGTGAGAAAGCAACAAGCCACATATCCTCCTGTTATTAAATATTCAAGATTGTGTATATGCTTCTCATTTTTATATTCTTTATTCTTGTACATCTTTGGCCAGTATTGGCATTTCCCAATCCTAATACGTTTTCCACCAAGGCATGTATTTCCTCTGAATTGACTCATATTATTTTTATTAAAGTGGTTGGAGTTCCCAGGAAACCTGTGCCTGAGCAGAAAACACCAGCAATTACAGCTGAAAAGAAAGAAAAGAAGGAAGTGACTGTACGCAAAGGTATGGAGTTTACTGATTGTTGCCATGAACTAATCATGAAGTATTATTAATTTTCCAAAAAAGTTTCAGTTCTTTCTTACAGCAGTGTAAAGTGGTTATGGAAATAGTAGTGGTACTGGTCATTTTTCTCCTCCAGCTCATGCAGCAGCAAGATATTTCAAGTGTCTGGGGTGCTTTGGATGGGTGGGTTGGATGGATCAAAGCATAGCTCAGAGATTGCTGGAAAAAGCAACTTTCCAACAAAGGTCATCTTTGTACCACACACCAATTCTTGGAGACTTGTATCTGGACAGAGTTTCTGGAAGAGCAATGTAACTACATCCTCAGTATGGATCTCTAGGGATCTACCCAGGTGGAGGTCAGGCTCTCTGGCCTATTTTACAGGGTTGCCACTACTGCTAGTCAACAATGTGAAGGAATCTACAAGAGAAAAACTGGCAAAGATTAAAATATAGAAACATCCTTCTCTAATTGGTTAGTATCTGGGCAACAGTATGTAAGATAATCTAAATGCCATGAAATGTTTTTAAATCATCTGCAGTTACTAGGAAACCGGTTGATGAGCAAGTTAAGATAACTACTCAGCGGGTTGCAGAAGAGGAAGTCCGAGTGGCTGAAGGTACTGTTATTTATTTAGTTATTGTAATTCTCTGTTACACAAAATTAGTTAGATTGTTGCCATTTTGTCAGCTGCAGAAGCTAGTCTTCATTTTACAGTATTTTGACCAATTTTTAGTCTTTGCAACAAAAATAACAACTGCCACCTTATTTCAGTCATAGAATCATACAGTCATATTAAAAAGGAGGTCTGGATTGGACCTCAGGAGGTCATCCAATCCAACCCCACATTCAAGGCAGAACCATCCCAGTCTATCAAAACATTATATATACTTCAATATATTGAAGAATGGCTTAAAATTCTCAATATCATGTCCCTTGTTACCTTTAATGTAATGGTCCATTTAGCTTGCCAGATGTTTTGCTTCATGATGCAGTGTGCAAGATAGGAAAGAACACAGATTACTAACGACTAATGCTGGAGGGCAAGCAGTGCTGATTATTCCGTTCAAACTCTCAAATATGCAACCTCCAGGCTTCCATCCTGGCTCGTCATCCAGGATTTCCTGGCCAGTTGAGCATAGAACAGTATTTTCGAGTCTACAACAGAACTAAAACACCTGGGTTCCATATACTGCAAGATGAGGAGGCACTGAGTTTCCATGAACTCACATTTCCAATTTTTCGAACCTCCTAGTAAAGAATGGGCAATACTGATCAATCAAAAAGCAGCTGTTTCCCTTCCCTTGCTTTGCATTGTCCCAAGTGAGCCTGGCAAAGCCACTGAAATTGATTGCATTCCATTTTTCCCTTGATGTTTTCAAAATGTGGTGTTAACATTAACTAACTCTAATTTAATTTTGGTTTCTTCATTGCATACGTGACTGATTTTGCATATTTTTAAAATACCAACAGTTGCCAAAAAGGTTCCACCACCAAAACCTACTCGGGTGCTGGTTGAGGAAGAGGTTACCAAAGTGAAAGGTATAGATTCTCATCCGTCTGTTGTCTATTACTTTCTCTGTAGCATCTCATGTGAATCATGTGTGTATATATATATGCCAGTATGTTTGCATTGATGTCTCTCCCACGTTACTCTGTCAGGACCACTCTCATTGTGTAACTAGTTATGTGTACTAGGGCTTTATATTTGGATGTTTTGTCCTGTTGTAAAATAGCACAGCATTTTTTTTTCTTTTTAATGCGTTTTGTGGCTGGCCTTCCAATCCTTGTTTAAATTCCCTATATGGCATTGCAGTGAAATCTGGCTTTTCCTTTTTGTGTACTGCTTGCTGGTAAACACCTACATTTGAATGGTGTCTCAAAGTTTTATTGAAGAAGTGGTGCTTTGTGCATCTCTGCTGTGATAACAGTTAAAGCCTATGTGTTCTCTTGTTTTAGGAAGCTTTTTGCACTATTTTTAATTTTGGAGCATAATACATCCTAAACATTATGTTACGATTTTGTTTTGTATTCACTATTTTCGTGCATAAATACTAATGATCTAAATCTGCGCTGTAAGACTTAAATGTACAATTGACTTACTAGTTTAATAAAAACTGATACACTGTCTACCACAAATGTGGATCTAGAAAAAAATACTAAAATGAAATCCTATCTTTAAAGTACCAACAGTAGAAAAGTGGACTATTTCAGAAGAAAAGATGTCTGTTTCTGTTCACACAGAAGAAGAGTACACATATGTCCCAGGTATGTAAAAGAAATTTGTAAAAAAATTGTAAACTCAAATAAAGTATCAATCTTGCTGGAATTTCTTTTAAAAATATTTTTTGTGGAAGATTATATATTTTAAACATATTGTACATTTATGTTTCATATTGCATTGCTTTTCAATGTTCATTGTGTTACACAGCTTCAGTATTCTCTTGAATAATAGATATAAACATTTTGTTTACAACATCTCATTATTATTACAATGATTTTCTTTGAAGAGAGAGAAGTACATGAAAGGACAGTTATTGAAGAAGTTGAAGTTCCTGAGATACACTATCCAGGTAAATTATTGTAAATTTAAATTATTTTTAAAAATTTATATACTTATTAAGCTTTAACTCTTAATTATCATTTTACTAAATTATTATTTATACTCTTACTTGTTAATTATTATACTCTTATTAACAATGTGCTCATGGAAATTGTACGTATTTTCCCCTCTCTGAATTATACCCTGGCCAGGTACAGGCATTACACTTTTACAGGTATAAGTGATCAGAAACTGGTCTATACCTGTAACAGAACAGAAATTTGGTGCACAGTCTGGTTTTAAAATGGTAGAACCTTATTTAAGATTTGCCTATTCCCCTGACCAAGGGTGAATTTGTGTTGTGTTTGCTACTGATTTAAACTACACTGCTTACAGAAAACCATGTAACTTAGATTGATTTTGCCTCAGGCTTTTTGAATGTCTGTACCTATCCCTTATGATCAATGTGCTTGAGAAAGGCTAAACACACCATATTCCTAAAACAACTAGGGACGCTAACATTTAATATCTTTAAACATCTTGTTGTATTTTATAGAATAGTAGAGGCAGAAATAATATCTGTTATTCTTGTAGTACCAATAAAGTTGAATAATTTTTTACAATAATATGTTTCATTTTTCTGTCTTCCCATATCATTTATATATACCAGTCCCCACCAAAAAATACAATGTAAAGACTACACAAATTTCCCCCACTAATGGCTTTATCCTCCAGACTTAAAACACTAGTGCAAGTGCATCTCTATAGTTCTCTCTCAAGCAACTCACATTCATAATTACCCCTTTAAAAAGCAGTTATTATTTAGTATATATTGATGGCATAGCACCTATTTGATCAAATAGATCAACTTAATTTTTAATTTTTGTTTGTGTATATGTATAATATGTTGAAAATTGTCTATAGTATTTTCTAAATAATTTGGCAAACTCCTAAATATTCACACTGCTATATCTTTAAAGAGCCTGAGGTGCCAAAGAGACCTGTGCCAGAAGAAAGGAAACCTGTTCCTGTTCCTAAAAAAGTGGAGGCCCCGCCAGCTAAAGGTACTCCATCTGCCTTGGGAAAAGCAAGAACTTTTTGTCTTTTATCTTAATTTTCTGGAATCTTAATTAACTGTACACTTCTGTTCTTGTGTTATCATTATATACCACCTACAAGACTTATTCGAGAATTATGCATGCTCCAACTTAGTTCACAGAAACATTATTTGTTTCAATTCTTATCCTATGACTATTTCTTTGTCTGTTTTTTTGTATTTAGATTGTGGTTTTCTGTGCTAGTCTGGATCTTTTTTACTATTTTAAAACACCATAGAAAATGATGGTGTTTTAGTAATAATAAAAAAGCATTGCACTGCAAATAGTTTTCATTCATTTATAAATAGTTTGCTACATGTCTTAATGCTGTGCAACTTGCTGTTTAGTGTGATGGCTGCATAATTTGCTTTCTTCAGTAGTCTCATGGTATGTATGTTTTATAAAAGAATCGTTTAATACTGTGCTCTGCACAACCATTCTAAAAACTAAACCACCACCATTTTTAAATGATTCCTTTAAAGTGCCTGAAGTTCCAAAGAAACCTGTCCCAGAAAAGAAAGTACCTGTTCCAAAGAAAGAAGCAGCTCCTCCAGCAGAAGGTACATTAACTTTTGCCCTACTATGTTCTGCCTTCATCATTAACTTAATTTTAAATATAAGCAGGTTACATGTAATCATTATATCTGTTTTGCTCCTAATATTTGTCTCAATCATTTTCAAAATCCTTAGAAAGATTATTTAAGCCTGTTTTAATATCTTTAAAGTGCCTGCAGTGCCTAAAAAACCCGTGCCTGAAGAAAAAGTACAAGTTCCTGTTCCCAAAAAAGTGGAACCTCCACCTGCTAAAGGTACATTTAATCATAGATTGCATGTGTGACTCTTTGCTTTAAATGGCTTTTAATCAATGCACATAAAAACAGGTTTATGTTTTAGTGACAACACCATAACAGTATGGTACAACAACTTAATGCTACCTGGTATGCTTGTAAATAACTCTTCCTTTGGTTAAATAATTCAATCATAAGATAGTTTTATTCATTTTCTAAGTACTATGGTTTGGTTGGGTGTTTTGCAGGAGATTGGTTTTATTTCTCCAAAAACATATTTTCTTTTTGTAAACCATCTATATATTTTAAAGTGTCTGATTGCTGGATTACCTAGATTATCTTTCTTGATATTCTTATGAATAAATGCAGTTCTACAGTTATCTTCTCAGTAATTCTCCTCAAAACTATTATTCAATATTCTTAAATTTGATATTTTTAAGTGCCTGAGGTACCGAAGAGGGCTGTCCCAGAGGAAAAAGTTACTATTCCCAAAAGAGAAGAGGCTCCACCACCTAAAGGTACATCTTTTCTTGATAGCCAAAGTTCCTTATTTGTTTATTTTGCGTTTGGTTTTATCTGTTCCTTGAATATGTGGTTAGTCGTTAAAATTAGTTATTTTATCTCAATAAGTATTATATACTACATAATTTTCTTCATAATTATGGTTTAGATAAAGTCTTAGGACAACCATAAATATTATTTAAAATTATTGCAATTACTATTTCTTAAAGTGCCCGAGGTGCCTAAAAAAGCTGTTCCTGAAGAAAAAATACTGACTGTTCCTAAAATAAAAGAGGCTCCACCTAAAAAAGGTACATTTTTCTTTTGCTTTTGTTTGTATAAAAGTTTTGGTCTGGATTCATTTTGATTATCTGGTATAAATGTGTAACTCTGTGTAATGTCAAGTGTCTCTTTTACTCATTTTCCATTTTGAAAATCCTAAACCTAAATAATGTCTTTAAAGTACCTGCAGTGCCTAAGAAAGCTGTACCTGAAGAAAAATTACCTGTTGCTGTTCCTAAAAAAGTTGAGGCTCCTCCAGCTAAAGGTATGCTTCCTGACAGAGTCGCAAAATGTGTGATTCTTAATAGCTTCAGTTTATACCTTCTGTTTTTTATGAATGACCTTTTACTATATTTGTGCTCCTATTTGGAGTGCTGCATTAGTATTCTCTGTTACTGCAAGGGAATCATTAAAGTATTTTGTGTGTGTTGTGCAATCCTATATCAAATGCTACTTTAATCCTGTGTGCTTCTTTTATGTAGTTATCAGTGTCCATAAACAGATCTTCAAAAACTAGTCTTAGCAATCTGAACAAGTTTCTTTATACTAAAACTAGAAATTCACAAATTTAATATTAACATCTTTCAAAGTGCCTGAGGTACCCAAGAGAGCCGCTGTTGAAGAGAAAATATTTATTACAGAAGAACGAGTATCTGTTGCAATTCCAGAGGAGGTCCCATTACCTGAAGGTACATTGCAAATAGAGATAATCTGTGAGGAAAGTAACTTCTGTAGACTGCCCTTGTGTGTGTTGTGTTGTGTTGTGTTGTGTTGTGTTGTTCAAACCCCAGTCGCTCCTCTTGGTTATGTGTAAGCTTTTGCATTACAACTTTTTACAATCTCCAATCAAGTCAGAGCCTCCTGCGTGCAGCAGTTTCTGCCTCAGGCCATTAATGAGGTGACAGTGAGATCTGAGATTTTTTGGATAATGGCACCTTGCAGGATTGGACCTGTAAAATCTTTGTCCATTCACAAGAGCTGTATCCATCAATATGTTACACCCATGCAACAACACTTCCTATTTCCTTTGCACTTTTATCTCTCTCATCACCTTTTTGTGTCAGATCCTGTAATACATCAAACCTGTAATGTCCCAAAGGAAGACTTTAGGCATGTCTACACTGTCACTGTGAGAAACATGACCACCTACTCAGGCTTGCTCAGCACATGAGAAATCCTAGATATAAGCCATATTTAGAGCATCCCTGAGAAGAAGCACATCCAAGACTGAGAGCTGTGTGTCACTGGAGTAGTCATTCAGGACTTTTCTAAGTTGGTTGCACTGTCTCATTTGGGGGATTTGGCACAGAGTGGCCTCATCTACATGAGACGCTGACTGCGCAGTTGTTACTGCACAGTCATTTAGTACTTGTATACTGCATTGCTGTGCAGTAGCGTCTCCACATAACTTAATGGTGATGCTGACTACTCAGTAGTTCATTACTCCTGCACAGTAGCATTGCCTCATGGCTCATACCCTGCAACACTACTGCACAGTAGTAACAAGCTACTGCGCAGAAAGCATCTCGCACAGATGCAGCCAGTTGGAGCAAATGGGAAGGGTTTGTTTCTCAGCTGGCTCTTGCACTCAGTGGGCATGTCTACACAAGACACTACGTTGCTGTAGCGACAAGCTATGGCGACGTAGCTCATCACTATGGCGACATAGCATCAGCAGGCACTAACCATGACGCCACCACTACTGCACAGTAGCAAATGTGCAGTGGGGTGCACATGTAGATGTTCCCAGTATGAACCTATTCCTATACCACATTAATGAATAGCCATTCAGTTCCGGATAGTCTACACATTTTTTTTCAAAATGCTGCAAAAGCCAGATTTTGAAAAGTAGGCACCTAAATTTCCCTGATGATGTATACATAAATCCACACAATCCTTTTGGTTTGCACTTTCACAAAATGACCCTTTGCCCTGCCACAAGTTGGATTTTTCTCTAATATAGCCATACATAATATGCTTGTTCACATAACCTGCCCTTTTACTTTATACTACTTCTTCTTAACCTGCACACAAAATGAGATAGAAGTATTTAATTCTTTTGTGCTGTTTCCCCTCTGTAGGCACTATGATGGGAAGTTTAGGAAATTATGGCATTACATTGAAATTACAGTTGAACAATGTGACTTATTTGGCATATGGGGAAACACTGAAGGTGTGTTTTATCCAGTGCATAAACTAGAGCATTTGTAGCAATGCAAATACAGGCTAAGTACAGATATTCAAAAAGCCCAAGACAGAATCAATCAAACCTTTGCAGGTTTCTCTAAGCTGCATAGATTGGATCGGGAGTGAACGGAACACACATTCGCCCTTCAGTAACAGGGTAGGAAGGGAATGCAGATGCCTTCTTTGGCTGAGGCCAGAAAGTAGAAGATACTCCTGCATGCCTAGGGCAACTGAGTGCAGCCAAGCTCAGGCAGTCCTTGATTGGGTACCAGGCACACATTCCCAGTCCCCAGCTATCAGCACAGACCCTCTGCCATGCCCAGCCCTAGGCTTCCAGGAGAACTCCAGAGCAGGTCATCATGGCATATTGCCCCCCTGCTGCCATGGACCAGGCTGCTGGCCATGCCATAGTGACCCCCTCCGGGGCTCTCCTGGAAGCCTTGAGTTGGGTGCAGGTGAGAGTCCATGGTGACGGCAGGGGGTTGAGGACATGTGCCTGACAGCCAGTCAGGGGTGGCTTGGCTCTGTAGAAGGAAGGATTGGGTTCCAAGGGGCCCAATCCTTCCTTCTATGGAGTGCTTCTATCCCCACTGCCCAGCACAAGCCTCCCAGGCTGAGCAGTGCATCTTTTCAGAGCTCAGCACCAGCAGCAACCAAGGGGCCCAATCCTTTCTTCAGTGGAGTGTCCCCACAAGCCTCCCAGGCTGCTGAGCACAACTTGCCAGCTGCCGCTGGTGCCTGCTTCCCAGTGAAAACCTCTCAGCCTGCCAACTGCATCTTGCTGAAGCTCAAAACCAGCAGCAGCCAGCAAGATGCACCAAGTAGCCTGGGAGGATTATGCCAAGCTGCAGGCACAGGGGTGCTTTGTAGAAGGAAGGACTGGGTCCCTCAGTTGCTGCTGCTGCTGAGTTCTTATCCATTTTTCTATGAAGTGCTTTTATTTCCACTCCCCAGCATGATTCCCCCTTTCCCCTACCCCACTCCCACCACCTGTCTACATCTGTGCTGGCTCAGGTCTGTGACAGCCCAGAACAGCCAAGCATCCAGCTAGTGCGAGCACATCTCCCTGTGAAGGGGAGGCTAGCTGGCAGGGGAAGACCCCAAAGGCCACTGGGATGCTGGCTGTCAGTGGCCTAACATGAATCAATAGGGGATCTGGGACAGAAGTTCGATAGACTTGTCTAACCTAAATTGATTAACTCTGATATGACATGCATCCAGGTCTATCGTAGATCAGGTTCTGCCATTTTTAAACTAGTCTGTGTGCACTGAGTTTCTGTTCTGCTACAGGTTTAGACCAGTTTTTGGTCACTTATACCAGTTTGTGTGTAATGACTGTACCTGTCCATAGGTGTACAAAGTACTTCGTATGTTATGTGCATGTCTGTCTGTCTGTCTGTCTTTATGTAGCTCTAACTTTGACCTCAAAATATTGTTATATATCTACCACAACAATTATGATACAGATATACTAATAGCAAACCATATCTTTAAAGAACAAGAAGTGGAAGAATGGACTGAAGAAATGGAAGAGGTGTCGATTTCTGTTTATGAAGAAGAAGAAGAAATTTCAGCAGGTAGGACTGCAAATAAGAGAGTCTAGGCTATGAGGAAAACTATCCATTACTATTGCTATTTTAAAAATCAATTTTGATTTTGTACAAGAAAAATTGTCTAATTCCATTAATATGGCCTGCTATTCTTATCACCTGCCTGAGAAAATCATAGCTGGGTCCTCTTAAAAAACAGGTGAAAATAGTCCGTTAAGAGGATCATCAGAACCACTATTCAAAATACACTAAAATAGATTTTATGTGTCATTTTCAAACATATTTTCCATGCAAATTTACAAATTTTTTCAAACTTTCTTAAAACCCAGTACCAAAGTATGAAAGTATGAGTATTATACATTGGTTATCCTTTTTTTTTGCTAAGGTTAGTGAAAACAGTAAGTCACACATTCCAAATATTGAAATGATACATTCTTAATATTAATATCTTTAAAGTGACTGAAGAAGAGCATTACTATGTAGAGGAGAAGTATACTGTTCCTAAAAGAGAAGAAGCCCCACCAGTTAAAGGTACATGCACTTGTCGATGTGGTTCTTTCATGTCTCAAAGTACCTAGTTTCGTAGTTTGTGCATGTGTGTGTCTGTTATATGCATATTTCATGTTTTATTAATAAAGTATAAGCTTGATGTTTTGATACCATTATCTTTTCTGAAACAGTATTATGTAATCTTTTTAAAGTGCCCGAGAAGCCCAAGAGGGTTGTGCCAGAACCAAAAGTTCCTGCAGTTCCTAAAAGAGAGGAAGTCCCACCACCAAAAGGTACTTCAACTCTTCAACATGAACTATTTGTTTGTTTTACTCTTAGCCTTCTTGCTGTGTTGTTTTGATGTTTCCAGTGTGTGTTTTACAAAATCTTTTTTTATGGATCAAACAAGTGCATGTTGTACTTGACACCATTCTCATCTCTGAAACTATATCCTGTAATATTTTTAAAGTACCCGAGAAGCCAAAGAAAGTTGTGCCAGAACCAAAAGTTCCTGCCGCTCCTAAAATCAAAGAAGCTCCACCAGCAAAAGGTATAAAACATTTGCTAATTAAACTTATGTACTTATCTTCAAAAAAAGTAACCTCCATTTTATGTTCTCAATTTGTTAATTTTATCTTGTGTTGATAAAGATGTGTATTTCTAACAAACAGGCATGATGTTGTTTGCATTACAACTGTGTTATGATGTATTTGTGTGTTTTCCTATGCAAATACTTCTGTTATTGTTTAGATAAGAAAACACTGTGACATTTCTGTACCGAATATAATAAGGATATTATGGATTAAAATTCTAAAAACTCATCTTTCTAAAGTGCCTGAAGCTCCTAAGAAAGCTGTTCCTGAAGAGAAAGTACCTGTCCCTGTTCCTAAAGAAGTGAAGGCGCCACCAGCTAGAGGTACAGCAATAATTTGTTTCCTGTCATTTGGAAAAAATATTTTGCTGTCATTTTCAGTCTTTAATTCCTAATTTGTTAAGAAAAATATGGTCAGCTTGCTTCTAACTTCTTTAGCATTAAACATACATGTGCTTCTATTTGTATGCAAAGCTGTCTCATGTATATGTATTCTTAAAGAGTTGTATTTTTAATAGTTTGTATTAATAGTAAAATCATTCCAGTTTTCTAAAATTACACAATATTTTTAAAGAACTGCCAGAAGAACGTGTACCCACTTTTGCTATTGAAATAGAAGAGCCTCCTTCAACCAAAGGTAAAACAATGAGAACAATATTCTCATTTTGGGGTCTTTTCTTTATCTTCCTGTTTTGTTTGTTTGTTTTCTAAGTGTTTTACATGCAAATATTATGTGTCCTAGTGATGATAACCCTTATAACCCTGTCCTCTGCATTATAATCATGTATTGTCTATTACCTGATACCATTGTTGGTTGTGTTGTATATTCTGACCATTTACTTTACTGTCACAAATCTGTATTTGGTGAAACTTTCTGTGTACTTCCTTTGACCAAAAATCAGTTAAGATGAAAAAGGTTCACTGATAGCTGATAGAAATAAAATATTGATATTCCAAATATTACAGATTAATATTCCTACATTTAATATTTTTAAAGTGACTGAAGTGCGCAAGAAAATTGTCACTGAAGAAAAGGTATCTGTCACTAAAAAGGAGGAGGCTCCACCAAAAAAAGGTAGATTATTTTTTAAAGCTACTCAAAAGATGTCTGTATCTTAATATTGTATCTAATATGTTGCTAACATTTAAATTACTTTGTGTAAAATATAAATTTTAGTTTATGTTTTTGTTTCCTTATTTGACTTACAAATATGTCAACTGTCTGTATTCATGGGGTTTTTTATTATTTGTGTTGTTTGTGAATAATTTAAAACTTCTAAAAATAAACAATATCTTTAAAGTGCCAGCAGTGCCGAAGAAAGCTGCGCCAGAAGAGAAAGTGCCTGTACCAGTTCCCAAAAAAGTGGTGGCTCCACCAGCTAAAGGTATAGAACCTCTTTATGAAGCATATAAGGAAAACCAGTGGTGAGAACTGTTTGATAAAAAAATTAATTCATACAAAATTGGTCATGAATGAAAAGGACTTCCACTTCTGTTTGACAAAAAAGCAGAAAATTGTCTGGAATGGTCATAGTCCTGCATTTCTCATGTTTCCAAAATGTTCTTAGTCTCATTGGCCACTTCAGGTGTGCAGCTGTTTTTAGAAATTGAGCATCCCACAATTTCCGTGAGCAGACACTCACTGAATCTGACCATTAAAAAACCCCCAAAACGAAAAACCATAAAAGAACTATCAATGTTTTATTGCATCATTAGCATTTCAGGGGACAGAGTCAAATGCAATGTCCTTTACTTCTGTGATTTTCCTTGTTTAAATATCTATCTTTTCATGTGTGTTGCGTGTCATTTTCTGTAGTTAAATACCTAAAATATGTAATACAGAGTAACATCTGCCTTGCAGAACCTTGCCTTTAAACTTTAGAACCCTTATTCTGTGACATGCAAAAATGTCCATTGCTTTCTGTTTCTCTATTGTTTTTTCTTTCATACTTGTATATATGTAATTTCTGATACTAAAATTGCACAGTGTGGAAAAAATATGTTACCCTTCTTCAAAAGTTATACATTCCATAAGCCAACTGTACATCCATCTCTTGGTACATGAACATTTATTTTTTGTCTTTGTTAAATGTATTTATGTATCCTGTTTCGTTTAAAGGTCTTGTCTATTTTACACATACTCTCCTGCTTTGTAAATGTACATTTTGTGTACTTGGTTGTGCACAATTCTTTTACATGAATATCACAATATTCAAAGAAGAACACCTGAATTTTACATTTCTTAAAATTACTATCTTTTAAGTGCCAGAAGCTCCAAAGAAAGTTGTCACAGAAGAAAGAGAGACCATTGCTGTTCCAAAAAGAAAAGTAGCTCCATCACCAAAAGGTATTCAATTATCGATTAAATTAGAAAAGATGTGTTCCAGCTGCTGTGTTGCTTCTTTTGCCTCAGTCCATCAAAATTCCGATAGCACCTTAAACTGGAGCAGCAAATGAAGTTTGAGTTTTCCTACTTTTTCTTGTGTGGAAAATGACAGAAAAGCAGTTAAGAAACACATCTTGATTTTATATGGATCTTTATGTTGTCTTACTGCAAATATTGTACAAGAGGAATACTAAATCTAGACTCTGTCTTTAAAGTGCCAGCAATGGAAGAACACTGGGCTATGTCAGAGGAAGTCTCTGTTTCTTTTTACTCAGAAGAAGACATTTCATATACAGGTATGAAGTAACCTAAAAAAAATAGTTTTAGGTCAAAGGAAGTGACCTCCAGGATTTCAGGCGTAGTATAGAATTTTAACTCAGTCTGATATTGATACATCTAGAGCATCCAGGCAATAGAGAAACCCCACTAAATGTTTCAACTCTAAGGAGTTAATGCTTGAGATATTATGTGTAACATGGAGGAATCTTTCCAGCCCCACATCAGTAGGATATTGGGGTGGGAAGAAGTAAGGACATCTAGCCACAGACTTGAGGGAAGAAAACAACAGAAGGACAAGGCCCCTGGCAGTCTAGCAATCTGAGACTGGAAGCATCTGAGACAGGAAGAATGAGCCAGCTGTTCCCAAAGACAGAGGAAGGTACAGAGTGCAGCCCTCCCCATAGAAAGAAAGTAGAAGTGCTGTAGGTGGGAAAGAGCTATCTTGTGGATTAAACCCCCTGACAGGAGCGGTGAGGCAAATTGTGGCTGATTGTATTAACAAGTCAACAAAATCTATTGCCAGATACACTAATAACAGTACAGTTTCTGGGTTCAGAGGTAACTGGTACCTAAGACTAAATTTGAGAAGCTGGTCAAACTTCATACAGTAATGTTTGCTAAACATGAGTTGTGACATCCTAAAGAGCAGCTGTTTGCTTGATCTAGACTCTCACAGTAGCTTGCTACAAGACTAGATTTGGTTGTTCCTTGCAATATGAAGATAGAAGATACTTAGACTTGCTACTGAAAAGTGGATTCCATCTATCAAGAAGATTAATAAGCTCTCATACTTGCTAAAGGAAAATCCTAGTATTTTGCCAATTCTTACAGCCAAACACTAGTGCTTTATTTACTAAACATTCATTCTGAAAGACTTGCTCCAGAATGTTAAAAACCATGACTCACTGGTGTTCCAAAAAGTGAAGATCCACAGGAAAAGTATGCATTCTCTCATGGATGAATCTAAAATATAGAATACAATTTGCATATCAGTCATGTTATTTTGCGCAGAGGCAAAAGCTGGTTAATAAACCTGACAGATATGAAACAGACTGCTTGCAAAAAGATTGGCAATTTTTCTGTTCTGTCATCTTGCCTTGGATAATGGATAAGAGTTGCTTTCATTTTAATGAAAAGTTCAGGCTCTTTACCTGCTCTGATCTGTGCAAGAAGTTTGTTTGTACCTGAGCTCCCATTTTGCTGTATGGATTTGAGTGTGTATGTCCTGCACAAATCCTTTGTTGCAAGTGGTAGACTGAGAGCTGCTACTGTATTTACTGAAGAAGGTCAGAGAAAGCCATAAAAGCATATTTGCATAGAACACCCCATTGTCCTCTTAGGAAAGGAAATGATCACAAAGGGACTGACTTCTCTCAAAACTGATCTGATATTGAATCAGAGCTCTGACACAGGATGAGTTTACATTTCCTACTAGCCAGGGGAACAATGTGGACCATCTGATGATCACATGCCTTCATTGGGATGCAGGCCTTGTGGTTATTGTATTGAATTTATGTTTTATTGCTTCTCTCATAACTTGTCCAGTGTCAGTCTGCTCTTTTCCCATAGTGACATGTAAAACCGTTTGTATGTCAGGTATCTTTTTTGTTTCTTGCATATTTCTGAATGGCACTATTGTGCATTAGCATTCAGATTCTTGCTTCCGCCAGTTTTGCTTTTATATGTTGTTTTCTAAAGTTCTTAAATATAAATATACTGTATCTTTGAAGTGCCTGATGTGCCTGAGAGAGTTACCATTGAAGAAAGAGTATCAATTTCTGTTCCTAAAAAAGAGAAGAAACCACCAGCTAAAGGTACACTGGATATTGTATTAGATATGGCATACATGTTCTTTGAATGTCTTGTTATAAATATGCTATAAATACTGTTCTATGTTTTTGTTGTTTTTTTGAATGTATGTATTTTGGTTTAATTCTTCTTTTGAAATGCTTGACAATTCTTAGTATTCATGAGTTTTAAAGTTTATAACATTGATGTCTTTTAAAGTGCCTGAAGTTCGTAAGACAGTCATCCGAAAAGAAGAGGTATATGTTGAAGTTCCTCAGTACGAAGAGGAAGAAGTTCCCCAGTATGAGGAAGAAGTTACCAGATATGAGGAAGAAATAACTCATTATGAAGAAGAGGTCACCCACTATGAGGAAGAAGTACCTCAGTACGAGGAAGTTCCTCAGTATGAGGAAGAAGTTCCTCAATATGAGGAGGAAGAGGAAGTCACCCATTATGAGGAGAAAGTCACCTATTATGAGGAGGAAGTAGTACCCAGCTATGAAGAGGAAGTTCCTCAATATGAAGAAGAGGAAGAAGTTCCTCAATATGAAGAGGAGGTTCCCCCACCAGTCAAAGGTAGAAATTTAATTTTGGTATAAACATCAAAAAAAGGACTCTTGTTTTACAGATATGTCAATATATTCTTTTTAATTTACTCGAGGATATGTGATTTTTTTGTTATAATCATTAATAATTAGTATGTGTTGTAAAGTGTGTTGGAACGCCTACTGTCCATTAACAGTTTGTAATATAACTTGTCCATGGTATACATGGTCATCTGGTACGAGAAGGGAATTCATATAATTAAATAGGACAAAGAACATGTCATTCAATTTACCTAATTCTTCCATCATGTCTTATTTCCATCAGATCATATTTAAATTTATCATTGACTTTAAAGGCAGTTCAATCATAAGAAAAGTTGTACGTATCCAGAAAATGAGTAGGATTTTCAAAAGTATTTAAGAGATTTAAGCATACAGATCCAACTGATTTTTATTTAGGTTATTTGAAAAGCTTGTTAGTACTTTTTAGGAAATAAAAATATTTTCATAGCATCCAGAGGTGGAAGAAGCATATTAAATATCCATTCCATTCCCATAAAATGCATAGCAATTATTAATTTGAAATATTTTTAGGAGAATATTTGATGAAGATGTCTAGAAGTTTTCAACACTCTTGCTTTGGAATGACCATATTTACAGCTGACATGAAAATCAGGTCATCCCAAACTCTTGGTAATAAAAAAATGACAGTGTCCTTTATCATGACATAAAGACAAAGGGTAAGATATCCAAAGCTGTTAAGGTTCCATTTTTAGAAGAGATATGAGCACTTAGGCGTGGGTAGATACTTTAGAAAATTTTATCCAAGTCCTTGTTTCACATTTTCCATTTTCTGGCTGCCACAAGCAGGGAGAAGTTTACGTTATATTCCAACCAGTTAACACATATCAAACCTAGACCTTGCATTGTCTGTATTACTATTTTAACATACTAATTAACATATTTTAAAAGTAGAATTTATTCCAAATAAATGTCTAGGTTACATGCTGTGAAATCAACCACAATTTTTTTCTAGATTAGGAAGAGAGATTGGGATTAGCTCAAATCAAGTCAACCTCAGTCATTTTAAAGGAGGTAACAGCTGTCTCTGCCCTAATGAAATGATTGTTGTTGGCAGAGTTAGCTCACATTACTCCTTTCCTAGTTTAGTGAAAGCCAATAGGATTATGTTCTTCTACCCTTCATTTGGTATTGATGTCAGGGATATTAAGTACAAAAAATGTTTAAGAAAGACTTTTGGTAATATGCTGAAGGCAAAACTCCCATTGACTTCAGCAGAGTAAGAATTTTACTCTTTATCCTTCAAGGAAACCGCTGGGTACCTTTGGCCTTCAAAATTAAATTTAGATATGAAATGATGCCTATATCTAATTAACTAATGGTTCCACCTTATGAGCAAGTTGGTTGATAAAATCCCATAGCTCTGCTTATCATGTATGGAGCCGTGGCAGTACTCTCAACACTCCTTAGAAAAAAATGCAACCATGTTATAGATATCTGCATACCACATTATACATACATACATATGGTCTAAATCTGGAAATTCAGTATGTTTAAAAGTACACAAGAAGTTTAAGAAAATGTGCCAAAGGGTTATTTGGAGGGAGCCTGAACCTCTTCCTAATTGAAAAGAAGAGAGAATCAGCATTTATCCAAATTTTAATTCTGACTATTTTTTAATCCACTAAAAGCAGAAATAAAATTACATTTTTTTCTGCAAATTTCCTTTCCACCATCATTTTGACCATTTCTAAGTTACTTATTTTTAAAAGATCCAAAACATATTACTGTTAGTCTTTGATTAGGCAATTCCTTACTGATGCTGAAGTTTTTACCTAGGTGGATCAGTGGCTGAGTAAGGATTGCCTCAACACATAAACCTACTTGTACACTATTGTTTCCTGTCTTTTTAATATTAAATTGGTGTTAAGCCATACCATTTTGGTTTGGATATGTGTTAAGTTGTTGTGGGGGATGTTTTCTTGCATTGGAAGTGAGTTTTTGCTCTATGTGCTCCTGTTTTAAAAGTAAATCCCTCAAATAAAAATGGTATTTTTAAAGTGCCCGAGGTGCCCAAGAAACATGTCCCTGAAGAAAAAGTACCTGTTCCCAAGAGAAAGGAAGCTCCTCCAGTAAAAGGTACAGCTCTCTTCATTTAAAAATATCATGTTTCTCTTAGTACTTAATCTTACTTATAACTCTTTTATGTAAATGCTAATTTTCCTGTTCTTGAGAGGGGTTTTCATGTAAAATGTTTGTGGTGGTTTCTTATTTTTGTTGCATTTCTGCTTTGAATGGCTTGTACAGCATTCTTATCCAAAAATAATATTTTTTAAGTTCCTGAGGTGCCCAAGAAACCTGTGCCAGAGGAGAAAGTACCTGTTCCTGTTCACAAAAAGAAGGAACCTCCACCACCTAAAGGTACATCTACTCATGATTAACGTATACAGAAAAATCTTCCATTCATCACTCGTCTTTTCAGTCACATTAAATGTAATGTGATGAGAGAGTTCTCTTCTTGAAAACTGTTGTTCCATCTGTTTGTTTGTGTGCCTGTAATCTGTGCCACTGTTCTTTATCTTATATTTCAAAAATCAAATGCTCATATTATAATTATTATCTTTAAAGTGCCTGAAGTGCCAAAGAAACCTGTACCAGAAGAAAAAGTTCCTGTTCCAGTGCCCAAAAAGAAGGAAGCTCCTCCAGTTAAAGGTACACCTGCTCATGTTTACATGCTTACAAAAATCTTCCATTTGTCACCTTCCTTTTTACTTATGTTAAATGTACTTGAATAAAGAAGATCATTCTCTTCTTGATAACTATTGTTCCATGTGCTTGTTTGTGTTCCTGTATTTCATGTAATTGTTCTTCATCTTACGGTTCAAGTTAAATTCTCAAATTACTATAATATCTTTAAAGTGCCTGAGGTGCCTAAGAAACCTGTGCCAGAGAAGGTACCTGTTCCTGTGCCTAAAAAAGTGGAAGCTCCACCAGTGAAAGGTACATCAGCTTGTGATGCTCCCCAAAATGTTGTCATTGTCTGCTTGCTTATAGAGCATAACATACAAGGAACTCATTCTCAGGGTTCAAATTAGACTACGAGTCTTAGGGGGTGGTCTGTGGTGGTGGCAGCTGGAAGCCAGAAAGAGCTTGAGCTACTTAGAAAGGCGTGGGGCAGGGCAGGGGCTCTTGTCTCTTATGGGGGGCTCTCATTTCTTATGGGGGTCCTACAGGGGCTCTCATCTCTTATGGGGGGCTCAATCCACCTCAACCCCCCACCCCATATTTTGAACCCTGCTCATTCCTGTTTCCAGTGAATATAGTAGCAAAATGTTCATTGACTTCAATAGGATCAGGACTGAACTGCATACTGTGGAAGTTTTTATGATACAGGATTTACACACATGTACCACTTTATTTTGTTTTTCTATTTGGGAGCACAGCAAAAGACAGTAATTATTCATATAATTATATAATGTTGTCTAAAGTGCCCAAAAGAGCTGTGCCAGAAGAGAAAGTGCCTATTGCTATACCTAAAAAACCAGAGCCTCCACCAGCTAAAGGTTCTTGAACTTGTAATTTAAGATTAGTGTGTGTATACACACACATACACACACACACATGCATGCACATGCATACTTATGTACAGAAGATATACACGCACTCAATACACATTCTTTGTTCCATCATATTTTTGACACACAAATAAAAGAGATGTTAGTGTAGCTGTCCTGATGTTTGTTATAAATATTAGTTTTCTTCTGTTTTATGTTATACTGAAAACAAAATTCTTAAAACAAAAATGTTTTTAAAAGTACCAGAGGTGCCCAAGAAAGCTGTCCCAGAGGAGAAAGTACCTGTTCCTATACCTAAAAAACCAGAGCCTCCTGCCAAAGGTACATCGATTTGTAATCAAAATCTGTGTATGTATGTACGTATGTACACACACACACACACACACACACACATCCATTCTATATATGTGTATGTGAATGTAATACACAACTATTTTATTCCATCACATCTTTGACACACCAGTACAGACATGTTAGCGTAGTTGTCTTGATGTTTGTTATACGTATGTTTGGTTTTTCTCGTTTATATTACAATGAATATAACATCCATAAAACAAAATGTCTTTAAAGTGCCTGAGGTGCCCAAAAAGCCTGTCCCAGAAGAGAAAGTACATGTTCCTGTACCTAAAAAGCCAGAGCCTCCTCCTGCCAAAGGTACATCAAGTTGTAATTTAAAATTTTTGTATGTATCTATGAAAATAGATATATAAACATACTCTGTACATGTGTTTGTATTTGTAATACATAACATTTTGTTCTATCAGTTCTTTATCACACCAGTAAAGACATATTAGTATAAATGTCTTAATGTTTATGTTTAAAGTGTTTGGGTTTTTTTCTATTTGATATTATTTTGAAAATGAAATTCTTAAAACAAAAATGTCTTTAAAGTGCCTGAGGTACCCAAGCGAGCTGTCCCAAAAGAGGAAGTACCTGTTGCTGTACCTAAAAAACCAGAACCTCTTCCTGCCAAAGGTACCTAACATATGTGCTTCCTGGTTCATAAATTTCAGCTCTTGCACTTTATGTTCTCTCTGTCTTAACTGTTGTGTACGGAAATCAATTTCTTGAACTTAAATATCTTTGAAGTGCCAGAAATACCAAAGAGACCTGCCCCAGAAGAAAAAGTACCTGTTTTTGTTCCTGAGGAAGAGGAAGTGGAAGAGGAAGTTATACCAGAAATACCAGCAAAAGGTACATCACCTTGTCTTCAAAATTATCAGAAAATTTTTTAATTAATTAAAATACTTGCATCTTCATTGTTTTATTTATGTTCTGTATGATCTTTACGTGTGATTTCCATCTCATCATTTCTCTTCTTTGAAAAATTGTAATCTTGTTTTGTCTTGTCTTGTCTTTTTTTTGATGTTTTTATGCTTTAAAAGTAATTTTTACATTTCTAAGCCAATGCTACCCTAAAGTGCCAGATGTGCCTAAGAAAGCTATATCAAGAAGGAAAAATACCTACGGCTGTTCTTAAAGTAAAGGAACCTCCACTAGCTTTGTAGTACATGTAATAAATTTTCTTGCTACTTAGGATTTCACACTTCTGTGGAATTTGGTTTTGGGGATCACAGCTTGTAAAAATTTAATGTCCAATCCTTATTTCCAGTAGTCCAGTATTCATTGTTATAAGAAATACTAGGGCTCAGATAGGGTTTGATCCTGCAGCATTGAAATCCATGACAGCTTTAGTATTGACTTCAGAATCCTTTACTGATCAGACCTTTATTGATCAATTATAAAAATATGCCTCAACTGGAATTAAGAGCCTTGTTGCATATAAATCTGCACTAGCAGCACCTGGCAAATAGTGTTTACATGGCATAATGTGTCTTTTAACCAAAACATCCAGTGGTTTATCCCATAGGTTACAAACTAGACATTCTTCAGAGCATTGAAATTGTACCAGTATTTAGCTTGAGATCTGTAGGTGCATTTTAAAATCCCACAGCACGCACTGCCAAAGCCACTACAGAAAGAAAATAAAAACATAATTGACTGTATGAATAACCAAAATTCAAAATGGAAACTTCATCAGTGAAACAAGTTACTGTAGAAACATCCGCTGAACACTGTTTCCATTCAGCTGAGTAGACCATAAACAGTCTGAAAGGCAAACACTTAGGCAATTTGTAGAAAAACCTTAGACAAAATAGTCTATATACTTGGCGTGTGTACACATGCAGTTAATGTGACTGAATAAGCTGTGGAGCAATCTGTGTCCCGGTAAACTACTCCTGGGTATAGCATCTACACACGTACCTGGGACAACAGCAAATTGAGCTGGGGAGAAGCAGTTTAGGTCAGGGCTGCTCCTGCCCTACTCAGCTCTCCTGCAGCAGCCAGGGGCGCTCCATGCTCCAGCTGCAGCTACCTGGGGGCCAGCCCTGGACTGGCAGGGGACACGGGGGTGAGCCTCAAGCTCTGGCTGATGGCAGCAATATGTCCTGGGTCTGTGAGGCAGCTCTGGGCTAGCAGGGAGCACTGGGGATTAGGCCCAGGCAGTGGGTGCTGAGTCAGGCAGCAGAGGGGCTGGTTGGGCCACGAGGTTCCTGCAGCTGCTGATCCGTGTGGCTAGGTAGCATGCAGGAGTGTGGCCCCCTGCTGGCTGGGCTGACCGGTTGGAATTTACACCCAGGTCAGTGTTTATACATGCATTGCTGCACAGTAAATAATTCCGCAATAGGATAGCACTGGTATTTACAAGTACTACCCTGCTGCAGCATCTAATAGGGCCACACGGATAGATACTGATGTTTTACTGCAGAGCTAATTAGTCTACTCTGCAGTAATTATCTTGTGTACATGTGCCCCTATGTCCTTTCCTCTATACTACATGTTTGTTTGGTAATGATATAACATATATAACAATCATAATACTTACAGTGGAGAGCTGCCTAATCCTTATCATCCAGTTCCACTGTAGTGTTCCTGGAGGAAATCAATTTACACAGTTTTCATATAAAAAATTACTGTTGCTGTTCAAATGTATGTCCTTTTTATTTTGTGTCATGATATTTTTCTATGTAATACTGCTTAAATTTGAAATTCTTAAAATGAAACAATATGTTTAAAGTTCCCGAGGTGGCCAAGAAAACTATCCCAGAAGAAAAAATACCAGTAGCTGTTCCTAAAAAAGTGGAGCCTCCTCCAAAAAAAGGTACATCAAGTAAATAACTCAGAAAATAAGCACTGTTATTATTTACTTGCATTTTCAACAACTACACTAACATTCAAGATACTGTTATAATTTTAGAAATTTGTATTTTTGTGTCTGTATTGTCGTCTTGTGTTTGATATGTATATTTTATTGCTGGAGTTTTAACATAATATAACATCTACAAAGTATTTATGTTGTCAGAGAACCCTGTTTTGGAGATAATATGTTTGTTATTTATAATCTAATTCTGTTTTAAAATGATTTTGATTATATTCTTTATAGCGAATCTTAGTTTTGTATACAAGTCTGTATCTTTATGGGTTTTTTGTCTTTTTGCTTCCTCTTTACTTGCAAATAATATTCTTAAAATAAAACAATGTCTTTAAAGTTCCTGAGGTACCCAAGAAACCCATCCCTGAAGAAAAAGTGCCAGTTCCTAAAAAGGTGGCAGCTCCACCAGCTAAAGGTACTACAGTTTATAAATGAATGTTAACAATGACAGTAATAAATAACAAGCATTATTTAATTTAATCTTTGTACAAAGCAGTTTAATGTATGTCCCTCATGTTGATTTTGTTCTTGGATATGTACTTACTTGTAAGTTGTCTTTCTGTTTTGTACATGTATGTTCCTCAATGTTTTTTGAAATTGTGTAAATAACAAAAATACTAAAGCTAGGTCATGTCTTTAAAGTGCCTAAGGTTCCCAAGAAAGCTGTTCCTGAAGAGAAAGTACCCATTGTTCCTCCTAAAAAAGTAGAGGCTCCAACTGTAAAAGGTATATGTACTCTTGACTACTGTTGTACATGTTAAAACAAAACTCTTGATCTTATTCTTTCTAACATCCTGTGTGTTATGAGAGTTCTTGTGTTTCCTGTGAATTCTTATCTCTGTCTCGTATGAGTTTTTGTTGCTTTCTTATTCATATTGTTTTATAAGCCAATTTAAAATTACTAAAAAGAAACCCGTATCTTTAAAGTCCCTGAGGTACCTAAGAGAGCTGTACCAGAAGAAAAGGTGCCAGTTGCTGTGCCCAAACCCAAGGCAGTTCCTCCAGCTAAAGGTACAAACATGCCTCACTAAATTCATTTTAAGATACATTCTTCCTAGTCATTCCTAAAACATTTTGTATTGCAATTGCTGTTTTATTAAATATATTTCTTCCATTTTAACATAATTTCTTGTATATGGTTTTCTGTTCCATGTTATCTCTTTGTATCTTATTCTACACAAATGTTGTTCAAATATTTGCAAGGGATTCATGGTAATAATACTATTTCTAAAGTGCCAGAAGTGCCTAAGAAACCCATCCAAGAAGAGAGAATCCTTGTTCCCACAGTGGAGGAGCACAGATATGAATATGAGGAGTATGAGAAATATGAGAGGTATGAAGCAGTTGAAGAATTTGAGCAGATTCAGGAATATGAGGAATATGAGGAACCTGAAGAACCCGAGAAGCATGAGGAACCTGAGGAACCTGAGGAAGTCTATAAGTATGAGGAGCCTGAGGAACCTGAAGAGATATATGAGGAATATGAAGTCCAGGAACCTGAAGAGTTCTATGAGAAGTATGAGAAGATTCGGGTGACTGAAGAGATCTATGAGAAATATGAGGAAGTTCAGGAGCCTGAAGAGGTTTATGAGGTCCAACCACCAAGAGGTATATCAATTCATGGTTTCTTTATTCTTAATAGTCTGTATTGAGTTTCCTACTGATGTTCAGACCTTCTTCCAGCATTCAAATCTGTGTTTTTTCCTGCTTGAAGTCCCACCTGTGCCTGTAGTTAACGAGATAAATTTGATATGACCATTTCCCCTCTTGGCCATTTCTCAGTATACTGACCTTCCTATCAGGAATAAGGAATAGTGCAAAGCTGACTTTATTTAGCTGTAACAAGAGCAATTTAGGCATTCCTTAAATTTTTGTCTTCAATTCAATTATAATTTAGATCCAACCTAATTATGAGTGCCAACATTGCTTCCTATTGCTTCCTATTGTGATCCAGTTTCCCTATTGTGAAGAATTATTCCCAATAATGGAACAGATAAAGCTTAGATAAAACTTTTCTTTCCATCATTTTAATTTGTAATATTTCACACCAAATAGAATGTCTACTAAAAAAATGACTATTGCCCACATGAGAAAAAAATCTTGCATAATTGTCAGTTGCTTGCATAACTTTGAGGTCAGTCAATATGTATTTCATTTCTTTATATCCACTGTAATACTTTGAAATTAATTTTAAAATCCCTAATAAACTATCTTTAAAGTGCCTGAGGTTCCTAAGAGACGTGTACCAGAAGAAAAAGTACCTGTTGCTGTTCCTAAAAAAGAAGCTCCACCAGCTAAAGGTACATCAGTGTTCAGATAAATTTAAAACCAAAGCCCTCTGTCTCCCAAAATGTCTTCCACTAAGATTCCTCTTTTCATTTGACCATGAAGCCTGTAGTCTTTAACCTGATTTAAGCCAATCAGGTTTAAATTAGGATTATGATGCTAAATGAATTCTTTTTCTTTCAAAATGTGAAATCATGGCCCATTCCTAAAACTTCTAATTAAGGTAGTTTTCCACTGGGTTCACATATTCCTATATATATTTTTAAACAAGCTTCATGATAATAAGAGGGTACTTAAGGTCTATCCAACTATACCTTGCAGGAACATAATCCCACATTGGTTAAAGCTCAAGGTCTTTTTCCTCTCCCTTCTTAATGTCAAATATATTAAATTTCTACTCATTTCTGGATCGGGTTCTTGTGCCCAATGTGGCCCCTATCCACTGGAATTGGGTTCTGTACACTGGGGCTGCACTTCACATAACAAGATTGGGCCCTGGCACCCAGCACAGTTTCTGCCCAGCCTCACATGCCGGTATTGAGCCCTGCACACTGGGATCAGACCCTGGCACCCAACACTGGACCTGGGCCCCCACACTGCCCCTGCACTCCAAAATCAGGCCCCATATTGCCCTGCATGTCTGATCTAGCTGAAGTGCCATATTATGCACACCACAGGGCTCTGCACAAGTCAGAAAATTTGGCAGCAGGAGTGTAGCCACCTACAAGTTTTTGGACCCATGGCGAGCCTTGCTGACTGGATGACATGTCTCTGGGGGCAAGTTCTGGCCACAGGCCAGAGGTTGAGTATCCCTGACCTAAGCCATTGCTCACTGAAACCAATGGGAGTCCCTCCACTGTCTTTAATCATACCTGAATTAAAGGTAGGGTTGTCAAATATGACTCATGCAGCTGAGTAGCATGCAGGTACATTGGGCTTCTTGGTTCATGCAGCATTTAATCATCTATCTAGAATGTCTATTTAAGAGCCCATACCAATTTACAATTCATCCAACAAGAGCAAAACTTTTCTTTTTAATGAATATATACAAGCTCCTTTGATATTCATAGAGTCTGGATGCATAGCCAAAGTAAAATAGTTCCCAAAGTCAGGAGACAGGGAAAGACCAACAAGATCACACAGATGGAGGCAGGGGGCTTTCTGTTCTATGTTGATATACTCCTAATATGTTATAAGGTGCAGTTTACTTGTGTTCTTTTAAATTCTGTAATTCTCTGTTGAAAGAAAAGATTTGTTGTTTGATTTCTTGTTTTATTTTTTTCTAAAATATTGCAAACATTCTTAAAAAAAACAAATAATGTCTGCCTGCAGTGCCTGCAGTGCCTAAGAAACCTGTCCCGGGAGAAAAAGTACCTATTCCTGTATCTAAAAAAGAAATGCCTCCCAAACCTAAAGGTATATCTACTCTTCCATTCATTATGAATCACTGAACTTTAATTCTTTAAGTCCTGTGTCTTCTTTGTTCTTTGAGAAAGATATGACTACAATTTGTGTCTTTTCTTGTGATTCTTTTCTTGTTTGAATCATGCTTGTTTGTGTGTCTTATGTTGCCCTGCTAAGTCATTTGTTAAAGTAATACATGAACTTTATTAAAAGAATATTATATCTTTAAACTGCCCAAAGCACATAAAAAAGCAATACAGAAAGAAAAAGGTACTGTAGTTCTTCTTGACAGGGAAGAGCCTGTACTGAGCTTTTCCAAATAACTTTAAACATTCTAAATGTGTATAATATCTTTAAAGTGCGTGCCATACCCAAGAGGGCTGTCCCTGCAGACAAACTACCCACAATTGCTCCTGAAATAGAAGTTCCACCAATGAAAAGTAGGTGGACCTTTGATTGGAATTTTATGGAATTGGTTGGAATTTTATGGAGAGAAAACATAGCTCTATCTTTCTCTGAACTAACATATTTGACAGTTTAATTGATTTTTTTTTCTTTGATATACTCAAGATTTCTAGTCTCTTGCCATAGCTTAGGTTTTGTGATGACGAGCAAGAAATTCTGAGGCCAATATTACATGTATGTAACATGGAATTTTAACATTAGGCCCAAAGTGCTCTTACTCTAGGAACACTTTAGTGAGTTTTGTTTAAACTAAGTGTAGTGAGTAACTTGTCCACAAGTGTTAAAGAAAAGACATTGACATGTTTATTTGTTTATTTAAAATACACTATACAAAAGTTATTAAAAACTTTGTTCATTTCTTAAAACAGCAAATAAAAAAATGGATGGCACCTATTCCAAGAAGGACAATACCAAATAAGAGTCAACATATTTTCAAAGATTTAATTCTATTTCAGGAGATTAATTTAGAAACTAAACATATCAGTTCCTACAGAAATGCAAAATATTGGAAGTACATTAGGAGTATATTTTTATTAGTAATGCTTTGTTTTCTCTGTGTGAGACTGTTGTCTTAATTTACAAATTTTGAGATTTTGAGTAATTTTAAAGTTACTAAAAGAAAGCTACTATTTTTAAAGTCCCTGAGGTTCATAAGAGAATTCTTCCTGAAGAAAGAGTACCTACTGTTATTCCTAGAAAAGAGGAAGCTCCTCCATATGAACATACATCAATTCTTCAATGAAATTACA
This sequence comes from Alligator sinensis, assembly GCF_000455745.1. NCBI lineage: Eukaryota > Metazoa > Chordata > Crocodylia > Alligatoridae > Alligator > Alligator sinensis. The sequence goes on from NW_005842746.1 coordinate 508,587, forward strand.
TAGCATTGCAGAAAATTAAAGTAATTAGTTTCAGGGCCATGTCCATTTTCAGTACAATTGAAGAGACACCATCAATTTGAATTCTGAGAACTGCTAAAAGTAATTTCCCCCTGTACCCTTGAGTTTATTTCCTACCTTAATTTTTTTAATTAGTTTTTAAAAGTTTCTTTCTCCTCAAATCCAAGGCTCTGATCCAGAAAAGATCTACACAATATTTAAGTTTAATGATATGATAAGACTTAATGAGTGTCATTTAAGTGCTGCTAATACCATTGCTCAATTACACTTTAAATAACTAGAGGGGAAAAACAGTACAATTTGACTATACATAAAATGCTGTCCAATGTCCAAAATAATCTAATTGGAAACACATAGGAAAATAGTTCTGTAATCTTTTAGTTTTACTAATATTGACTATTATTTGCAGTAGTTGTAGACAAAAATTCCCAGAAGTGTATTATTATCCACTAAAGAGATTTCATTAATTTATGTATTTGTACAGGTAGCTGTTTGTCACTTTACAAATCTGTATGATAAAATGTTGTTTTAATCTTTGTTTTCTAAATGACTTTGACATTTCTAAAATAACTAATATCTTTAAAGTATCTGAAGTTTATGAAGAAATTCTGGAAGAAAAAATTCCTGTTGTTATCCCTAGAAAGCCAGAAGCTCCACCATCCAAAGGTATATTATTTCTTCAAGCAATTTAAAAAATAATGAACTCAGTGTAAATCATATTATTTGTCTTCATGATTCATTTTAAGTTCTAAACAATTAATTTATATAATCAACCTAACTACTCCTTGGATGTCTTAGAAGTTTGTCTGTCTACATCTTCCATTCTCTCTGTTCTTTGCATTTTGTATTTTACAAATTCTTAAAAGAAACTAATATCTTTAAAGTGTCTGAAGTTTATGAAGAAATTTTCCTGGAAGAGAAAATCCATGTTGTTTTTCCTAGAGAGCCAGAAGTTCCATCAGCTAAAGGTATATCATTTCTTCAAGCAATTTATAAAATAATGAACTCTCTGTAAATCACGTTATTCATCTTCCTGATTCAATTTATGTTCATTACAGTTAATTCATATGTTCATAATAACTAATCCCCAGTTGTCTTAAAAGTTTGTCTAGCTGTCTCTCTGTTCTTTGAATTTTGTATTTTACAAATTCTTAAAACTAATATCTTTCAAGTGCCTCCAGTGCCCAAGAAACCTGTCCCACATAAGAAAATATCTCCTTCTGTACCAAAAGAAGAAGCTCCACCAATTAAAGGTACATGAGCTTCAACTAGGATTTTAATGAAACAAAAGATGTCGGTATATTCTTTTAAAGTTTATTTAATTCTCTGTGTGAGGTATCCAATGCCCTTGTGTATTACTTTGATTTAAGAGGTGGCTCTCTAGCAATATTATGATATTCTGAGGCATCATCTATGAGTCTCATTAATTCCTTGATAACTCCTTGAAAACTAGTTCCTTGAGACACTACATCTTCATTGAAACTATAAAGCAGTGAATTCCAACCACTGGTCTTCATATGTTAATACCATCTATACTGGTATATTTTCCACTAGCTCTTCAGTTGATTTACAAACTGTGTGTTTTGCTCCTTATTTTTTTATATTTTAAGTTTTTAAATTTCTAAAACAATCCGCTCTCTTTAAAGTGCCTGAGGTACCAAAGAAAGCCATCCTCAAAGAAAAAGTACTTATAGCTGTACCTAGAGAAGAAGCTCCACCTCTTGAAGGTACATGCACAACTGAATGGAATTTAAGGAGAGAAAATAACTTGTTATGTATTCTTTAACCGCTTTTAATGTGCAATATGTGTTCCATTTGATATAAAACCCAAGCCCTAGCTAGCTGCAATAGTTAAGGGATAGCTTTTGAAGTGAGGTTTATTAATCTCTGCACCAAATTTAGAATTGTTTAAGCACATTTTTATTGGCACTGTTCATTTATTTCAAAGGATGATAAAAAAACCCCAATTTTCCTCACATTGAGGTTGTTCTTGAGACAATTACCTTGTTTTATTTAAATTATAGGAAAATATTTTTCTGGGTCACAAACTAAAGTATTTTTTATAATTTTCTTGTAAAGATTTTACAAAAACAAAGTATTAAAGAAGATACTAATTTTTCTGTCTGTTTAAAGCTTGTTTCACTGAATATATTAATAAAAACATTTCAAAATAGTGAGAGAACAGAATAAATGCATGAGATTAAGTGGCAAGCAGTCCCACCCAAAAAATCACTTAGCAATAGATAAGAAAGAAAGTGGACATAGATTGGCTTGCGGCTGAGGCTTATAAAGTAAGCATCACTACACCACATTCAAATTCAGTCCCAGGAAATAATGAGGCTTAGGACATACCACACTACCTCTCTACCCACAGCACACTGAAGTCAAGAATTGAGCAATGTTAAATAGCCTGTGCTTTTTTGGTAACCTACTTAACAGTGGCCCATTTATAAGGATAGGTCAGGAGCCTATGTATCCCACTGTGATATCAGGTCCTGCATTTGGTTTTTTGTCTCTCGTGTTGTCTTTTTGTTTTAACATGTTGTAAGTAAATTTGAAAATTCTTAAAGAAAACTAATATCTTTAAAGAACCTGAAGTTTATGATGAAATTCCTCCAGAAGAGAAAGTTCTTACTGTTGTTCCAAGAGAAGAGGAAGTTCCCCCTGAAAAAGGTACATTACCTTCTTCATCAAGTCTTCAAAGAACTTACAAAGCACCAAAAACCAGAAAATGCAATTATTCATGTTCATTGTTTAACTCCTGTTCGATATGTTTCACCCTTATGTTTATCCTAATTATTTCCTACTTTTTTTATCAATTTGTCTGCCTATGTTTTACCTTGTATTTCTGTTCTTTGTTTTTTATACATTCTTAAAATGAACTAATATCTTTTAAAGTGCCTGAGGTGCCCAAGAAACATGTTCCAGGAGAAAAAGTCCATATTTCTGTGCCCAAAAAGCCAGAACCAACTGCTGTGCCTAAAAAAGCAGAACCTCCACCAACCAAAGGTATACATTATTTGATAACTGAAGTTTTAGTAAATAGTTCTATCTTATTTTGATAGGAAAAACTCTTCTTGGTCTATGATACTGTTCATTAATTTTAATTATCTTCTAATTTGTCTGTCAGATTAATATCAGGATTTTGTATCAATATCCCTTTTTTATATGTCCCTTTTTGTGTTACTTTACTCTTCTTTATTATTTGTATATGCATTTGGAATTCCTAAAATTAAATGCATGAATATCTTTAAAGTGCCTGAAGTGCCCAAGAAAGCTGTTCCAGAAGAGAAAATCTCTGTCACGGTTCCTAAAAAGCCAGAAGCTCCGCCCACTAAAGGTATATCGCATAATAGGAAGTAATGAACAATTATCTTGTTTGCCAGATAAACAGTATTTTTTCTCAGAAGCATGTCTTGGTCTTTGCTTTTGTTATTATCAGATCTTTGGAAATTATTTACAATCAGCAGTTCTTCTCTTCTAGAAGTACATTTCTGATGAGACATTTATTGCAAGGATACATAAAATTATGTCAGGCAACTGGATAGAAGAAAGAGAAAGAAATTGAGCTATGATTGCAAATAATAAGCAGTAACATAGCCCATCTAATAGACATTCCCTATAGTTCGAATGTTGTCACCAATGGATATCAGAACCCCTGTAAATGACTTTACAAGTCCATTCACAACTATTAGAGAATAATATTGCAACCCCCTATCACCAGCCTCATGTTAGTTTTAATGGCCATTTGACTACTAGTTTGGATGGGAGAAGTGGCAGTCCAGAAGCAATCATTCCTTCTGCCATTTTTGAGAATGTATTAGAACTGTCAGTTCTGGAGGTGTTTCACCATTGGTTGATAAAAGACTATTGGAGTTCCTTTGAATGGTGCTAATACCAATGCCCTCACTAAAATAATAGGACCAATGAAGTCCAATAGGGATATCTTGACCAAAAAAAGTCTATATAAATGGTACAGAATGTGCGTTAAACAAATGTCTGTTATTTCATGTCAACATGTTTTTGTCTCTTTTCTGTTCTTAATACTTGTATATGTATTTTAGAATTCCTAAAACTAAAATAAACTAATATCTTTAAAGTGCCTGAGGTACCGAAGAAAGCTATCCCAGAAAAGAAAGAACCCGTCGCTGTACCTAAAAAGCCAGAACCTTCACCACCTAAAGGTACATGCCAATATTGGAGACATTCTGAAGATAAATGTCTCCCTCTCTTGGAAATAAGGGTTATAATCCTTTCTTTTTTTTTAAATCTAAAATAGCCTTTAGTAGTAATGTAGTACATATTGCATAAAACAAATCACTCTTTGCATTTTATATCTTTAATCTTCCCAATATGCCTCTTATGGTGGATCCTTATTCTTAACTATTTAAATACCTTTGGAATACTAAATATAACAAAACAAATACTGTTTTCTTTAAAGTGCCTGAGGTGCCCAAGAAAGTTCCAGAAGAGAAAGTACCTGTTGCTGTTCCTAAAAAGCCAGAACCTCCTCCAGCTAAAGGTACATTTCAGCACAGATAAATCAAGAGAGAAAACCTTTGCCTTGTTCTTATTAATGTTATACTTTGAGTAAGCATGATCCTGTTTCTTTATTTTTATTGTCTAAACTCTACACTTTCTATTATTTTGAAGAGTCCAAATCCCATGTTGCTGGACTATAACTCTCATCAGAATAATAAAAGTTCATAGATTTATAGATTAGAGATAGCTGCACATCAGATAGACAGAGGAAAAGGCTTTGGGGCTACTTTAAAAATTTCTAAGGAGAAACAAGTCTTCTTTGATACGTTTATCTCAAGCATACTAGATTCTGTCCGCGTCTACACTCGATGCTTATTGTGCAGGAGTTCACTACCAGGGTGCACTAGCTCATTAGTACTGTGTAGTAGCATTGCGTGGCACGAACCATGATGCGACACTACTGCACAGTAGTAATGACCTACTGCATAGTAGTAATGAGCTACTGTGCTACCAGTGCCACCAGGAAACCATGTGGAGATGTTACTATGCAGTAATGCCAGTTACTGCGCAATCATGTAGTATTTGAGTATGCAAGTACTACATAACTGCGCAGTAACAACTGTGCAGTCAACATCTCATGTAGACACAGCCTCTAGCTGTGGAATCAATTAAAAAGCGGGATTAAATAATCTCAAATCACAAATTTGGAGACATTAGTTCCAGATGGTTTCAGTAGCCATAGAACAAATCCCTTGATATATGGATGAAAGAGTAGTCTAGAGAAGAAATTGTCAAGCACATCTTCACTTCAGGAGAAATTGTCCTCCTAAAAAGTGTTGGGTGGAAAGGGCAGCTATAAAAAAGGCAATGTCAGCATGAGCCAAAAATGAAAGAAAAAATTAACCCAAAAGGAAAAGAAAATCCAGCTGGCATGGAGGATTGCAGTGAAAATATGCCCGTTATAGTAGAAGAAAGGATGAGGATAATAAATGTGTATGATGGCTTAAATAATCTCCATTTTCTTCTTTTGCTTTAAAGTTTTATAGGTATCAACAAAATTCTCTATAATAAAAAAAACTAATGCTATTTCTTTAAAGTGCCTGAGGTGCCAAAGAAAGTGGTCCCTGAAGAGAAAGTAGAAGTGCCTGTACCTAAAAAACCAGAAGCTCCACCAGCTAAAGGTATGTGTCATTACGGTAAAATCCTACTGACAGTTTGTCCTATTCTCACTAATATATCTTTTAAATATTCACTTTGTTCGGTTTCTTTTCCACTGTAACCTATCATTTATACATTTTATTGGGGGGAGATGTCTCTTCCCCTACTGATATTTATACATGGCTCTTAATAAAGAGTGCAAAATACCAACACGTTAAGTGGTATAGTATATTCTACGTGTAGTAATATAAGATCTGCCTTTTAAGATCAAAATTATTGAGTGCCCTATACTGTTCTTAATGCTTTCCACACTTCCTTGAAATTTTTACTGTACACATAACATTTAACTTTAAAGTGCCTGAGGTCCCCAAGAAGGTGGTTCCAGAAGAAAAAGTACCAGTTGCCATGCCTGAAGAACCAGAAGCACCACCAGCCAAAGGTATTTGTTATTACTGAGAAATCACTGGGGGGACATCTTAGTCTGTTTGTTTGTTTGTTTGTTTGTTTTAACATTGTTCAAAACAACACCAAAGACATTTGAAATTGTACTGCTATTGTCTATGGGTTTGTAAATCTTATTTTTTGTGTATAAGTGAAACAAAGGATTCTTGGAACTTGATAGCCTCATGAAAATCTCCTGACCTTCATATTTTATATTGCTATTTTATTCTTAATGTTTTAGCCCTAATTATGGTATTAATATTTTTAAAGTGCCTGAGGTCCCAAAGAAAGTGGTCCCAGAAAAGAAAGTGCCTGTTGAAGTACATAAGAAACCAGAACCTCCACCTCCTAAAGATATATGTCATAACTGATGAAATCACATAAACATTCTTTGGTTATACAGAATACATTTTAAAATAGTCTTCTTTTTCTGTTATGAGATTTATCATTTTTTCTCATTGTGTAAATTATTGTCTGTGCGTGTGTGCTCATTTATGTGTATACACGAGAGGGAGGAGTTAAAGCTCACCACCACAAGACCAATGCAAGGGAGGGAATGTCATGAAGTGAAAGAGATAAATTACCACTTAGATCTGTAATTTTGAATGTATTGTGTGTCTCCGAGCTTTGGATTTCTAGAGCGCACTAAATATTTTAGAAATGTCTTTTGTCATTCATAAAAATAAAAGAAACAACTTTCTTTTAAGTGCCTGAAGTACCCAAGAAAGTGGTCCCAGAAAAGAAAGTACCTGTTGAAGTACCAAAGAAACCAGAACCTCCACCACCGAAAGGTAATTGTTATAAGTGATGAAACCACAACAAAATCTTGGCTTGGTTCTCTGGAATGTTATTTTAACATACTCTTCTTTTCCTGTTAAGACATTTGTAAATTGTTCTTCTTGTGTACACTGTAGAGTGCATTTGTGTATGAGGAAAACTCAACATGGTTAAAAGGACTAGCAAGAGATAGGTTCAAAAGAATGATTTTCATTGAGTGACAGAAGGTGCATCTACACATTCATTAATGTGCTTTTGCTAATGTGCATTAAATTTAGTACCTCCACTCTGAGGTACTAGAAAAAGACGCATTAGCCTATTTTAATGTGCATTGGTGAAAGTGCATGTTTTCTTTGTGATGGAGGAACCATGGATTAAATGCTTTAATGTGCATTAAAATAAGCTAATGTGCATTAAAGCTTATGTATACATATGTCCAGAGAGAGGCAAATTGACATCTTGAATGTTACTGATATCTCGGAGTTTTGATTTTCCACAGTATTTTTAATATTTTAAAACTATCTGTGACATTCATAAAAATAAAAGAAACTGCTTTCTTTTAAGTGCCCGAGGTTCCCAAAAAAGTGGTCCCAGAGAAGAAAGTACCAGTTGAAGTACCTAAGAAACCAGAACCTCCACCACCTAAAGGTATATATTAGTCACTGAGAAAATCATAATAAGATGTTGACTATTTTTTGCAAATATTACCTTTAAAAAAATTACTGTTTATAATAAATATAACTAGATTGGCTCCTCTCCTTTAGCTATCCATGAATAGTTCCTATAAACAGTGGGTTTTATGTAACCTTGTCAAACACTTGCAATAAGTCCCCTGTCTTTGTTACACTGTTTTTTTTGAGCTTGCTATTACTGATGCTGGTTTATGTCTTTCTCCATCTTAAATTTTAATCTTATATTTTTAATACAAATTCTTTATATTCCAAAAAAATAAAATAAGTTAATATCTTTGAAGTACCTGAGGTGCCGAAGAAAGTTGTTCCAGAAGAGAAAGTACCAGTGGCTGTACCTAAAAAACCAGAACCTCCTGCTGTCCCTAAAAAACCAGAACCTCCACCTGCTAAAGGTACGTATATATACACTGAACATCATAAAATAAAATCTTTTGTATTACTTTATTATTTTTTAATGGTGCAGATCTTTAAAGGTAGTCTTTACATGAGTTTGGGGGGTTCATGTGCACATATGTGTGTATGCGTTTGTGTGTGACTAGCTGATGTTTGAATATACATTGGCATTGTTTGTGTCTGATGTTTCCTAGGCTTTATGTTTTATAACTCTTATTAATGTAGTATATATTGAATATTCCTGGAAGTAAAAACAACTAATATCTTTAAAGTACCAGAGGTACCGAAGAAAGCTGTCCCAGAAGAGAAAGTACCAGTAGCTGTGCCTAAAAAACCAGAACCTGCTGTTGTACCTAAAGAACCAGAATCTCCACCTGTTAAAGGTAAAAAAAACAAAAAAAAACAGTACTGAAGAAAATATAACACTAATATTTTTATCTGGTTTTCTTGATTTTTAAAAATTGTCCAGGTCATCTCAGGCTTCTAAACTCTATACATTCTGTGACTTGTACTATGTGTGTGCATGTTATCTAGCTAATGTCTAAAAAACAGTGTAAAAATGTTTGCTGTCTCTGTTTGTATGTTTTATTCTTCTTCCTTATATTTTCTATGTATATTTGATATTCATGAAAATCAATACGACTAATATCTTTAAAGTGCCTGTGGTGTCCAGGAAAGTTGTCCCAGAAGAGAAAGTAGCTGTTACAGAACCTAAAAAAACAGAACCTGTCACTGTGCCTAAGCTACCAGAAGCTCCACCAGCTAAAGGTACATGTCTTCCTTGCTGCTATCATGAAAGACCCCTTTTCTTGTCAGCTGGAATAGCCTTACCATTTTCCACTTGTTGTTTGTAAATCTTCTCATTGTCTAATTGCATTCTCTGTGTATGTGTGTGGTGTGAGACAAGCCCCTATTCAGCAAAATGTTTCAATACATATTTAAGTACTTTGCTGAAAAAGGCTAGCAACTGCAATTAAGTGATAATTGAATACCAACTTATCAATGTCTTTCATAAGTCTGTGATTTTTGTTCCGTTGATCCCTTCCATGTCGTGCACAAACGTTTAACAATCCTAAAAGTAAGAAAACAAATACCTTTTAAAAATGCCTGAGGAGACAGAGAGCTGTTCCAGAGGTGCCTGTTGTAACGTCTAAAAAAACCCAAAGCCAACTGCCCTTCCTATAAAAACCAGAAGCTCCATCAACTAAAGATAATTAATGTAACTTTTTTCTTGTCCTCTTGAATAAAAGTTTAACATATGCTCTCCTGCTTATCATCTAAAGTATGTTACATACATTTATCATGTGAATCATACTGTATCTAAGAGAGTGAATTGACCTCACTCATTTCTTGAATATATTCATGCTTTATGATTCACTGTTCAGCTGGCATAAAATTAAAGTTACTAATATCTTCAAAGTGCCTGAGATACCCAAGAAAGCTGTGCCAGAAGATAGAGTGCCTGTTGCTGTACCAAGAAAGCTGGAACTCCCACCAGAGAGAGGTACATGTCTTTAGAGATATTATCATAAAGAAGAAAGTTCATTTTGTTCTCATAAGACTTGCCTTAATGTCCTTTGTCCAGTCTATTATTCCCTGTCTTACTGTGAAAATTGTACTGAATGTAATAGTGCAAGAGTAACAAAACAAGATCTTTGAATGTATGTACAGTAATGTTTTAACATCACTGTCTTCTGCGTTTTATTCCTTTACTTAATACCTCATTCACATATTTATAAATGTAAAACTAAAACAAGCTAATATCTTTAAAGTAGCTGAAATTTCTGTGACAGTGATCCCACTTACTACTTTGTTTAACAAAAAAAAGAACCACTGCCAGCTAAAGGTGCATGTCATCATGCATATGGTTATAAGGAAGAAGATTAGTCTTGTTCCCTTGAACATCATTTTTATCTGACCTCCTCCACTCTATTCTTTCCTATTTGTGTGTTGTAAATTGTACTTAGGGTAGAAATTGAATGCAGACGTGTCAAACACTGACTCTGCCTAGCAACTGGAGATATTTTATGGCATCTAGAATGTTCACAAATTCATAGTTAATATTTAATTGTTTGCAAAAAAACCCAACAAAACTCTCTCAAACTTAGGAAACAATGCTGCCTTCCTAAGTTAGATTACTGACAGACTGAAACAATGGATCAGAAATCAACTAAAAAGCTAGAACTTCCACCAGCTCGGAGTACCTGTTGATACAAATAGTTCCATAGTGCCAAAAAATTAGCCTGGTTTTCTTGACAGTTATTTTAAATACAATTTATTTCCTCCATTATTCAACATCTGAGATGTGTAGAGTGTAGGTTATTGTGAATGAGTACTACTAGTATAACAAAAACTTGATTGGCTTATCAATTAAGCCAAACAATACAATTATCTGATGTGCTCCATATATTCAATATAATAAGACTCTTAAGAACTTTTAATAAAAAAAGAAAAAGTGTTTTTGAGAAAGTTTTCAGTTTTGAGTTAATGTAAATTATGGCAGCATGGTCTTTACGATTCTGCTGACAGTCTCAAGCAATGGAACAGAGAGATATAAACTCCTCAACATACAGATCCTCTTCTACTATTCACAAGAAAACACTTAAATTGACAACACTTAGACATTTAAGCAAAATAAGAAAGGATTAGATGTATATTTTTTAAAAGATATTACTATATTAGATGATAAAATGAGGAAAGGAAAAAGATAGGAGTGAGATCAACAAAGAGGAGGGAATAGAACCAAAGGGCAATAGTAGGGGTAACAATGAGGGGAGACAAGCGCTCTCTCTACAACCGCACAGTGTTGTTCACTGTGGAGCTCTGAACAAGCAATTAATGAGAAAGAAAAAAACTATGTTACCTCCTACATAGGTAATGAAGGATATTTGTGAAAATCCTCCTAAAGGCAGTTCTGTTGCAACTCGTAGGGCTGTATTTAATTTACATGCTAGGACAGAAAAATTGTTGGTGAAAGGAGAATTTGGTTTCTCACTGGGTATGTCTACACGTGCAATTAATTCAACGCAATAAACTCTGGAGCAGTTTGAGCCAGAATAAACTACTCTTAGGCACAGTATCTACACATGTGCCTAGGACAGCAGCAATTTGAGCTGAGGCGGAGAAGTCTATGCCAGGGCCAGTCAGCCCCAGGCTCTGGATGGCAGCGTTGGGAAGCAGAGGGGTTGGCTGGAGCAAAAGGGTGCTGAAAGTGTGGAGCCATGTGACTAGGTGGCAAGCAAGAGCTGGGCCTGCCCAGGGGCTGACTAGGTGCAATTATGCCTGCAGCCAGTATTTACATGTGCATTTAATTGCAGTAAACTATTCTGGCCTAAAATGTCAGTGTAATTAGTTTACAGTGGGCTGATGCCATCAGACATGTACACAATGATGCTTTACTCTGCAGCTACTTTGTGTACTCTGCAGTTAAGTGCATGTGTAAATGTGACCACTGAGAGATGCAGCGACCAAAAGAACTTGATAAGAACAAGGTCTATGTGGTGTGTTTCATTGTTTGTTTGATGCACAACTTTGACATTCAGTAAACTAAAAGATACTAATATCTTCAAGTGCCTGAAGTACCCAAGAAAGTTCTGCCAGAAGACAGACTACCTGTTCCTGCACCTAAAAAGCCAAGCCCTCCACCAGCTAGAGGTACATATCATCATAAAGAAGATACTTTGTCTTGTTCTCCTAATATCTTCTGTCCAGTCAGTTGGTTTTTGGATGACTTTTGTAAATGGTGTTCTTTCCATGAATTGGACTGATTATAAGTGTGTCAGATTTAAACCGTTGCTGTGTTAAAGTTTTGGAGAGCCCCATCTTTTTGCTTTGTCGGGGCTTTTCTTGAGGTTGTGCACATTCTTTGGCAAGTGGAAAATAAAACAAACTAATATCTTTTAAGTGCCAGAGATACCCGAGAGAGCTGTCCCAGAAGAGATAGTACCTGAGGTTGAACCTGAAATAATAGAGCCTTTTGCTGAACCTGAAATACCAGAAGCTCCACCAGCTGAAGGTACACAATGTCATCAACACATTCCTGAGAGTGCTTTATTCTGAATAACTTGAGTTTTATACTTTGTCCCATCCATTTTCCATTCATCTCTTCATGAATTTGACTCATTACCCAGTTCACAATCTGTGTGTGTCTGTGTGTCAGAAAGGTGGGGCGGAGGGGAGTGAGAGAGATGGACTCCTATTCAGCAGAAAACTGGAGCACATGTCGAAGTGCTTATCTGTTTTTTAAGTGCATGTCCAAGTGCTTTGCTAATAAAGGCCAACCAGAGAAATTAATTGATGTTTGCCTATGATATCCATGTCTTTCAAAAGTGTGCGATTTATGTTTCATTCTAGCCTATAATGTTGAGTACACATCTTTAACAATTTTAAAAGTAAGGCAAACTAATATCTTTAAAGTGCCTGAAGAGTTGGAAGAAATCCTTGAGCCTGTCCCTGAGGAAGAATTGCTTGCCCCCGAGGAAGAAGTGCCTGCCCCCGAGGAAGAAGTGCCTGTTGTTGAGCCTAAAAAACCAGAACCTGTGGTTGAGCCAAGAAAACCAGCAGCACCACCAGAACCTGTGGTTGAACCTAAAAAACCAGCAGCACCACCAGCTAAAGGTATACATATCATCACTGACAAACTTTTCTCTTTCTCCAGTGTGATTTAACACACCGTGTCTATGGAATTTATAAAGGGTACTTGGGCTGTGGACTTTCCTGTGAGAAAAACTAATCCACAGTTGACAGTTATATCTTGAATGGATTTGACATCCTTACCTTTTATATCTTATGGTTCTTCTTAATGATTCTTATACAACTTTACTGTTCACAAAAGTAAAATAAAATAATATCTTTAAAGTGCCTAAGAAGCCGAAGAGAATTATCCCTGAAGAGAAAGTGCCAGAATATAAAAAAGTAGAACTGCGTCCTGTACTTAGGAAAACAGAATCACCCCCTGATAAAGGTACATGTCATCTGCGCACAGAGCCGCCTTAGAGAAACTAGCACCCTGCATGAACTTGTATTTTGGTGCCACCCCATGGCCATGAGGGGTAGGGAGAATGCAGATGCCTGGGCTTGTCCCTTTCCTCATCTGCTGTGCTGCAGAAACCTGGCAGCTATCAGCCTGGCCTGCCACTGTCTGAACACCGATGTGGAGCCACTGCTGAGGCCAGGAGAGATCACAACAACACTTGCACAGATGCATGGCCAGCCCCAGCTAGGCAGGGGGTGGAGAGAATACAGCTGCCTGGGCAGGTGGCCATATCCCTGGCTCAGTTTCCAGCACTGTGGGTGACTCCCTGGCTCACATCATGGGGGGGTGGGAAATGTGCTCCCACAGTCACCTGCACTCCCAGACTGGCTCCTCCTTAGCAGTGGCTGGAGGTGGGAGGTGGGCATCAGCTGGGGCAGGGTGGCATGGGCAGGGGTAGAGCACTGCTGTACTGGGGAGGAGGGCGCCCCTCTGACCATGGTGGCCTGGACAGTCATCTTTATCACCCACCCATAAGGGCAGTTCTGTCTGTGCAACCTTTTCTTCTTCTCTTGAGCAGTATTTTAACACATTTTTTCTTATGTGCTAGCTGAGATTTGTAAATTGTAGTCAGCACATAAAATGTGTGTGAGTGACTAATCAATGGTTCAAGGCTGTATCATGACTGTTTTTGATGTCTTTGTCTTTCATTTTTAATAGTTCTTAATAGCTCTTTCATATTTTATAGTCTTAATAGCGTTTTATATATAAACTTTCCAGATTTAAAATAATATCAATTACAGTATTGCTGTATTCATGACTGCTTACAAGCAAAGGGTTTAAGAGATGTAAGCTCCTCCAGATGCAAAAATTTGCTCATACACAAACAAACATATATAAACACTTAAAATCATGAAACATAATCTCAAAGGCACAAAGATAAACAATCAAGAGATTTAAAGAAAATCAGATCATTAGAAAGAAACAAAAGGAGAAAGGGAATATATGTGGGGGTGACTGATAGTACAGAAACCAGAAGTAGCTACAAGGAAGGAAATCTAGGAGGAAGAACAGAGACATGGAGAAGAAAAGAGAGAGATCAACAGAGAAAAAACAAATCGAATGGAAGGGCGAGCACTGATAACAGTGTTGCTGACTGTGGCTCTAAATAAACAAGGAATGAGAAAGGAAAGGTCTAGGTTTGTTCCTACACAAATCTTCCTACAGGAAATTCTGTTGCAACCAGTGGGGCTATATTTAACTTACTTCATGCTAGGACACAGAAATCATTACTGAAAGGAGAATTTAGTTTCTCAGAGAGTGCATTTGACCCCATGTTGTTGTGTGTGAGAGAGGCAGAGACCAAAAGGACTTGATAAGATCAAGGATATGTCTATGTGGTGTGTGTCATTGTTTGTTTGATGCACAACTTTGACATTCAGTAAACTAAAAGATACTAATATCTTCAAGTGCCTGAAGTACCCAAGAAAGTTCTGCCAGAAGACAGACTACCTGTTCCTGCACCTAAAAAGCCAAGCCCTCCACCAGCTAGAGGTACATATCATCATAAAGAAGATACTTTGTCTTGTTCTCCTAATATCTTCTGTCCAGTCAGTTGGTTTTTGGATGACTTTTGTAAATGGTGTTCTTTCCATGAATTGGACTGATTATAAGTGTGTCAGATTTAAACCGTTGCTGTGTTAAAGTTTTGGAGAGCCCCATCTTTTTGCTTTGTCGGGGCTTTTCTTGAGGTTGTGCACATTCTTTGGCAAGTGGAAAATAAAACAAACTAATATCTTTTAAGTGCCAGAGATACCCGAGAGAGCTGTCCCAGAAGAGATAGTACCTGAGGTTGAACCTGAAATAATAGAGCCTTTTGCTGAACCTGAAATACCAGAAGCTCCACCAGCTGAAGGTACACAATGTCATCAACACATTCCTGAGAGTGCTTTATTCTGAATAACTTGAGTTTTATACTTTGTCCCATCCATTTTCCATTCATCTCTTCATGAATTTGACTCATTACCCAGTTCACAATCTGTGTGTGTCTGTGTGTCAGAAAGGTGGGGCAGAGGGGAGTGAGAGAGATGGACTCCTATTCAGCAGAAAACTGGAGCACATGTCGAAGTGCTTATCTGTTTTTTAAGTGCATGTCCAAGTGCTTTGCTAATAAAGGCCAACCAGAGAAATTAATTGATGTTTGCCTATGATATCCATGTCTTTCAAAAGTGTGCGATTTATGTTTCATTCTAGCCTATAATGTTGAGTACACATCTTTAACAATTTTAAAAGTAAGGCAAACTAATATCTTTAAAGTGCCTGAAGAGTTGGAAGAAATCCTTGAGCCTGTCCCTGAGGAAGAATTGCTTGCCCCCGAGGAAGAAGTGCCTGCCCCCGAGGAAGAAGTGCCTGTTGTTGAGCCTAAAAAACCAGAACCTGTGGTTGAGCCAAGAAAACCAGCAGCACCACCAGAACCTGTGGTTGAACCTAAAAAACCAGCAGCACCACCAGCTAAAGGTATACATATCATCACTGACAAACTTTTCTCTTTCTCCAGTGTGATTTAACACACCGTGTCTATGGAATTTATAAAGGGTACTTGGGCTGTGGACTTTCCTGTGAGAAAAACTAATCCACAGTTGACAGTTATATCTTGAATGGATTTGACATCCTTACCTTTTATATCTTATGGTTCTTCTTAATGATTCTTATACAACTTTACTGTTCACAAAAGTAAAATAAAATAATATCTTTAAAGTGCCTAAGAAGCCGAAGAGAATTATCCCTGAAGAGAAAGTGCCAGAATATAAAAAAGTAGAACTGCGTCCTGTACTTAGGAAAACAGAATCACCCCCTGATAAAGGTACATGTCATCTGCGCACAGAGCCGCCTTAGAGAAACTAGCACCCTGCATGAACTTGTATTTTGGTGCCACCCCATGGCCATGAGGGGTAGGGAGAATGCAGATGCCTGGGCTTGTCCCTTTCCTCATCTGCTGTGCTGCAGAAACCTGGCAGCTATCAGCCTGGCCTGCCACTGTCTGAACACCGATGTGGAGCCACTGCTGAGGCCAGGAGAGATCACAACAACACTTGCACAGATGCATGGCCAGCCCCAGCTAGGCAGGGGGTGGAGAGAATACAGCTGCCTGGGCAGGTGGCCATATCCCTGGCTCAGTTTCCAGCACTGTGGGTGACTCCCTGGCTCACATCATGGGGGGGTGGGAAATGTGCTCCCACAGTCACCTGCACTCCCAGACTGGCTCCTCCTTAGCAGTGGCTGGAGGTGGGAGGTGGGCATCAGCTGGGGCAGGGTGGCATGGGCAGGGGTAGAGCACTGCTGTACTGGGGAGGAGGGCGCCCCTCTGACCATGGTGGCCTGGACAGTCATCTTTATCACCCACCCATAAGGGCAGTTCTGTCTGTGCAACCTTTTCTTCTTCTCTTGAGCAGTATTTTAACACATTTTTTCTTATGTGCTAGCTGAGATTTGTAAATTGTAGTCAGCACATAAAATGTGTGTGAGTGACTAATCAATGGTTCAAGGCTGTATCATGACTGTTTTTGATGTCTTTGTCTTTCATTTTTAATAGTTCTTAATAGCTCTTTCATATTTTATAGTCTTA
>NW_005842746.1:525154-530489 GCF_000455745.1 Alligator sinensis
TTTAAAAGTAAAATTAATTTCTATCTTTTAAGTGCCTGAGAAACACAAGAAAGCTGTTCCAGAAGAGAAAGTGCCTGTTGCTAAACCTAAAAAAATAGAGCCCATCAGTGTACCAAAAAAACCAGAACCTCCACCAGCTAAAGGTACATATTACCTTCAATGTCAATGTGAGAAGGAATCATTGTCATCTTCCCTTGAACATTATTTCATATATTTCTGTCCTGATTTTGTTCAGACATGCCATTTATAGATCATATTCCTTGCCAAATTATACTGTGTGTGAGTGAGTATGTGTGTCTTTGTGCATGAGAGAGAGTTCTATGTATCTGAAAATGGATGTTATTGTTAATATGCTTGAGATCCTAATGTTATGTAGTATATTGTTCCTTTTTGGGACAGGGACAGAAATTACACACAAATCGATATAAGTGATCAGAAACTGATTCAAATCTGTAACACAGCAGAAGTTCAGTGCAAATAAATCACTTTCAAAATGGCCAAAACTGATTTATGATAATCCTGGATGGATGTAATGTCATAATTGATTTAGGTTAAATCAGTTTATGGAACTTCTGTCCCTGATCCCCTCCAGATTCAAGTTAACTCACAGTCCCCGAGCATCCAAGGATGCTTTACACCGCCCCTGTTAACCACCCCCTCCCCCACACACGCACCTTTGCAGGGTTGGCGGGCCAGCCTTGGCCCAAGCTGTCTGCTCCAGCTAAGCAGGGAGGTGTGCTGTAGCATCCTTACCTCCTCCCCACCCCCAGCTTCTGGCCTGAGCCACTGCAGGCACATGGCTGCATTTCCGGAATCAAAAGTGAATGTCTGTTCACTTGCTTATTGGTTTAATCTACACAGTTTAGACTAACCTGCGAAGTTTGAATAAATTTAGCCTCAGGCTTTTTGTCTGTACTTAACCTTAACATTTTCTACCCATCCTTGATATTCATGCAAGTAAAAAGAACTAATATATTTTAAGTGCCTGAGCTGCCCAAAGAACCTGTCCCAGAAGAGAGACTAGAACCGTCACCAGCTGAAGGTACATATCAACATGATATCATTATAAAGAAAAATCTTAATCTTGTTCACCGAAAGACAGACTTTCATATATTTTGTCCTGTCCTTTGTAAACTACTCTGTGCTTCATAAGCTACTCTATAAAATTTAAAATAATGTACTTTGTATTTTCAGTATATGCTGTGCCTTTTTTATTTTTCACTGTGTAATATAATATTAAAAATTAAATAATATTGTCAAGCAGCATAGGTATATAGGCTATTCATAAAAAAAAAGTTTCCTTATAAATTGGGGATCCCTTCAATAAGGCTGCAGATTTTCAATTCATGGGATCTATTATTAAAAATATTGTTTTATTGTCTTAGCATTTTTATATGTAGCATTGTAAATATGCAGCACCCTAATCCTCTTTTTGTTATTTTTTTTTTTGCAAGAAATAAGCTTTTTCTTTCTCTGGAATCCTATATGATTAAAAAAAAACATTTCTCTATCAATAACAAAAATGAATCAATTAGAAATGTGCTGCATAGGACTTTTATTTTGTTGAAGTTCTATTGGCAGCCAGAATTAATCCAGGGTTAATCCAGGATTAATCCAGGAGCCCTTCTCTCACATACACACAATAGATCACACAGTAGATATTTATCTAACCATTTGCCCAAGTTTTTGAAAATTGCTGCTAATTTAACTATAAGAACATGTGTACATGTACTTGGCTCAGATTGTGTGCACCTGTCTTTGTATATTGATCTAGTTCTCTTGTATGTATCTTTATGTGATATTTGTGTAATTCTTTATGTGAATCAGTATTATCGAAGAAATCTTAACTGATTGTAAATATTCTTTAAAGAGCATGAAGTCACAATGATAATTGAGCCTGAAGAACCAGAACCTGTACCTATTTCTGAAATAGAAGAGATCTTACTAATAGAAGGTATATAGAGTAGCTAGTCAGACACCTTCATTTCAAAATTGTGTACATCTTGCCACAAAGTTCTCCATGCGTGTTCGTTTTAAGTATCAGTGTATTTCTCCTTACGCTGTTATGTGTTGTAAATATGTCCTAAATTCTTGACTCAGTTTAATATACATTACGTTATTTTAAAAACATGTTACTAATTATTTTCTTGCTTTACTTTCATTATTTCACTTCATCTTTTCATTATTTGGTTTTTCAGCATCTGTATTTGTTCTCATGTTAATATTGTGCTTTCATAATTCATTGTAGACTTTCACATTATGTGCAGTCAGCAAAACACTCTTTTAGAATGTTTTTTCATCTTTCCATCAAGTCCCGAAGTCCATTAGAAGTAGAACTAGACATTTTGTATATTTTATGTTCTTCATCTGACTTTTATGAGAATAGGTTTATACTAAAACTGCCTGTTATCATTTAAAGAACCTGAAAAGAAGATTCTTGAAAAACCAAAACCACGGGTGCCTATTCCACCAAAAGAGGAAGTTAAGATGGAAAAAGTTCAACTTAAAGGTATAAGAAGCTGATAAAACAAGTATTAACAACTTTACTTAACACTATAACACTATAACTTATTTACACTTCTTGAAAAGTGTGCTCTTCTTTAGTTCTGAACCTAAGTATTTCTTTTTTTATTTTCAGTCATGAAATTCTATACTAATTGTTAATCTATTATGACATTTCAGCAATGTCTGTCCTGTAATTTTGTGTGGATTTCATTCATGATTTATGAAAAATCTGTTTGTTTTAAACTGTACTACATATCTGAAAACATATTCTTATTTTCATTTCTATAGAAACAGCCCCAAAACAGTTCTCTGGTGCTGTTATGCAAATTAAATCTTAGGGCCAGTCATGGACATTAAGGATCCTCTTACAACTCTGCACAGTTATTCAGAAAAAACTCAGTAGTTTGTCTCTCCTGTTTTCTTTCTTTTATGTAATTACTGTAAACCAGTTATTTGTTTTTTCTGGAACAAGGATTTTTCCATCTTTTTTGTACTAGTTTTGCTCTCAGGATATATGAAGTAAAAATCAAATGTATTTTCTTTAAAGCTCCTGAGCTGAAAAAGAAGGTTGTGCCTGAGAAGCCTGCTGAGGAACCAACCAAAGTGGAGCTCACTCCTGCTAAAGGTATCTAGCAGATAAAGGGAAAGTTTATTCTCATTCCTGACTCTTATGGGTACTCTTGGCATTCTTCTTTTTCTTCACTATGCTCCCAAATAAACTATTTTTATCTGGAGTACATCGCCAGCCTATAACCAATCTTAATTGTACTCTGTTTGCTTTCTTTCAGTTCTGATACAAACTCACATTTCTTTCCCATCCTGCAATTCAGGAGATGCTAAAGACCTGAGTAGGGGAAGGGATTAAAATAGGATGAGTCCTAGAGAGATCCATGCAGAGTGAAATAAATATGTTTAGGTTATTTAATACGATTTTTAAACAGCATTTACTCTATTGGTAAAAAAAATCTATTTTTCAGAAAAGAATGTGATTATGCAGTGTTTACTCAAGTGAAAACATTCTTATGAACCACACATTGACTGTAGATTAGATAGGAATTTTAGCATTGTTCAAGCACCCACATATAACCATCTGTATTAAGTTGAATTTAATTTTGACGGAGAGATTTTCCATGTACGTAAGTGATCAAGCATTGTGCAGTAAGCTTTGGAGACTACCACCTTACAAACATCTTATGGACTTATATTTTGTTATAATTACTTAAGGATTAAAGTAAACTTCTCATATCAGTACAGCCAGTGTTGAAACAGATGACACTTTTGTTGTGGGAATGGGAGGTTAAGAAATTTCCAATGGGAGACTCTGGTTTAGATAGGCAGTTTGGGGTTCAGAACATTCTTTTTAGCTGATTCCAAGCTATGAAACTCTATAATGAAAATGGCCATGGAAGAGAGAGGGAGAATAAAAGACGTTTGGGGGTCTTTTGCATTTTCCTGATTTTGTTCAGATCTTAGAAACTTAGATAACATGATCCTAAAGAATAGCATAGGCTGACAGTCCAGCTAAAATTGATAGGTAAAAAATTCACAAGCAGGTAGAACAGCAGATCAAGGATGAGATCCACTATGTTGTCAAGAAAAAATAATGTTATCATTAAATCTTAATTTGGAATGCCATAGCTTTTCAGACAAGGTTCCTTGGGTGAATCTGATATCTTTTATTAGACCAACCCAAATATTTGGAAAATAATTATTAAGCAAGCTTTCGGGTTCAAAAACCCTTCGTCAGGCTAAGGAAGTTTCTGCAGTTGGTGTGTGCTCTTCCGGGATGAAATGAAAAGAAAAGAAGCCAGTGGCTGGGCTGGTATGCATACAAGGCAGGTAGTCAGTGAAGACTCACACATTTATTTTGTTATTTTTCATGAAAATCCCTAGTTCACCATGGATCATCAAAACAAGCATATACAGTTGTTATAGGAAGAAGTATTAAATGAAACACTTTTAATAGTTTCAAGTCTGTTTTGAAAGCTTAGTTATAAGTCAGCATTTGGTTTAGGCACTTGAATAGTTAGTTGTTCGGAAGCTGTTATTACTGGTACAAACTTATTTTTAAATTTGAAATAATATTCTTTCAAGTGCCAGGACTTGAAAAGAAGGCCCGCAAAATACTTCCTGAAGTTACTCCTCCACCAAAGGAAGAAGTTATTCTAAAAAAAGGTACAGTAATTTGGCTATGATATAAAAAAGAAAGCATTTAAATCCACTCAGTCGTATTCCTAAGTAATGCTAACTAATGTTCAATTCTGAGAGAGAGTGTGGTTGCATGCAGAATAGCTTGGAAATCCAGCTAATCCAAAGGATCTACATGGAAGGCTGAGCAGAACATTGAAAATCCTTGGCCATTATCCCTAGGAAGTCTTCCTCTTCCTCTTCCTCTTCCTCTTCCTCTTCCTCTCCATGTTGTGCTTTGTCCCCTTCCTTTTCCCCTCCACACCCACCAACTGTACAGAGTTCATACTTTCTTCCAGGGCAGAGAACAATGATGACCACTTTCCCTAAAATTTGGGGCTCTCAACCCATTCATAATTATTTGCTCTGGAGAAAGGTAGCAATAGTTCCAGTTCTTTATATTGAATTCTTTCTCTTTTAAACTAATATAAATCAAAGATAGATTTTGAAATCTTTTCACTAATCTATTTGTTCACTAATGCTTTAAAATCTAAAATTCTTTCTCTTTAAAGTTCCTAGAAAGAAGCCAGAAGAGGAAGAACCTAAGCCAGAGAAAGAACCTAAACCAGAAGTAAAACCAGTGCCTAAACCAGTAGAAAAGATTAAGAAACCTGAAGGTATAAATCAAGATCACACGCATATG
>NW_005842746.1:530520-564953 GCF_000455745.1 Alligator sinensis
TACTGTGAGGTTCAGTATCCAAACCTAGATTCAGATCAGAATTTTACAGATGGATTCTTACTAACAAAATGTTGAATCAAAACTCTACTGTAAACAAATCTCAATTCAGGATGTTTGAAACAAGGTTGTGGGTGTCTATTTCTGTATCTACGTTTTCATTTTATACAAGAGATCTTTTAGAAATATGTTATAAAGTAAAGGCAAATATAACAACGTGCAGATTAAAGTGAACCTATAGTTCTTTCAGGTATGATCTTGTAAATACTTTTCCTGTTGTCTGTTTTCTTTTTCCAGTTCAACTGAGCCTTACTGCTAAAATATATGTACCTTAATCCCAGGGCCAAATGGAAATCTTTATTACATATACAGAATTTAACACACTTTAAAATAGTAAATTTACACTAATATTAAAATGACATTAGCTAATGTGTTTAGGAATTCTAAGCACTTAAACATATCTTTCAAAATAAACATTGATTTTTTTTAAAGTCCCAGAAGTGCCAAAGAAGAAAATTGAGGCACCACCTGTTACGAAAAAGGAGAAACCTGTGCCTGAGCCACCAAAAGGTATTAACATGGAGCATTCTTTTCCTGATTGCCGAAACTAAACTGCATCCATCATTGAACATTCTGTTAGAGGAGCTAAACTAATATCACGCAGGCATAACTTCTGTGTCTTTATTATCTTCTTTGCACTCTTTTGGATCTTATTTTCTCTTAAATTCTGGAATGCTTGAAAAAGTCATCTCTTTTCCAGTGAGCAACCTGTATCTTACTTTATGAATGTTTACCTTTGCTGCTTGCCAAGATAAAAAAATGCAATTAGAAAGTTTGTCTTGCATTAACTTTGTCTGAGTTTTAGAATTTCATAAACATATCCCACTTCAGCAAGATAACTTTGCAGCTGTTTCAACAAGGTTATGGCATGTATACTAACTTATTTGTTTTTGTTGTGTTTAAAGAGCCAGAAGCTAAGCCAGCTATTCCACGTCCTGAACCTGAACCAAAACCTGCAGTAGGTAAGAGCTCTGTAAACAGGAATACCTGCACACAATGCTATAAATCTTGCATTTTATCGTTGAACAATTTCCTGGTAAAAGTATGTTCAGGAAACTATTAGCACCATCAGGAGTAAATTGATGAACATTTCCAGAACATTTCATTAAAAGTTGTCTAGTAGTTTTAAATAATTATAAATTCAAATAAATGAAAACATTTAAATTCTTTTTATAGCTCTGAAGTCCCCCAAACCACCAGCAGAACCAGCCCCTGTTACAGCTCCAGTGACCACACCAGTGGTTGGAAAGAAACCAGGTATTAATACTGATTCTGCAAAGTATTTAACAATTTGTACTGCTGTTCTGCATCACATACTCAGATAATTAAATTCTTAGAAGAGAACAGGACACCTAAGGGCTGAATCTACTTATCATTTATCATTTTCAGCATCCCTATAGCCCTTCAAAGAACAGGATCTCCTTGTGCTAGACACTGAGACTCACTTAATAAAAACATAATCCCTGTTCTAGAGCTGTAGAAGTAGGCTGAGTCTGTGCTTTTGTCTTTAGGGGATGAAATAGGTTTCTTTATTCACTGTTATGTAATGAAATATATGTATTCTGTTCACTGTGTGCGTTTTGTATATCCTGCCCTACTTTTGTTTTTATCGTATGTCTATTATCACCTGTAGCAAGTATGCTATATTTAGGTTCAAGCTTTTCTGTTGTACATACATGTTGTGAATTGCTGTGTTTTTTTATTTTCAGTTTGCAACTTGTCTTTCTGAGTGTTGACAAAAAGTGACACAAGGAGAAAAATTTTCCAGAATTAATATTTTTTATTTAATCTGAATATTATAATAACATTCAAAGGCTTCAGGCAGGATCAGGGACCCAGGGTGAACAAACACACTTGAAAATTCTATTCCTGCCTTAAGTGCTTACAAATCAAGAGCATCATTCACAGAACTGGCACACACAGTGTACCCATCAGTATATAACTAAACTATGAACCAGGGAAGCCTCATTTTTAAATGAAAATATAGTTCATGCTGTTTACTCTTTCCTTGACCACTTTTGAAGCCTGCTAATTTGATATTTGTTTGCCTATATGGACAGCCATTTAATAAGAGCCAGATTGACACCATCAACCTATATCATATAGTTTATCAGAAAAGCACTAGAGAACAGAATCTTTATACTACAACAAATCTAAACTGGATTTAAACTTGTAAATTAGAGGTGAAAACTCATCACCAGTTCAGCATAAGAACCAGTCCTCTGTGTTATTTCTGTCTTTTATTTTTATCTTCGTTTTGTGAATTTTGTGCTCTGAAAAGGTGTTCTATGTTCATTTTATTTCAGGTGTAACTTGGACATTTATCTTAAAGTATCTTATTGTTTCTACTTCTTATTCTGATGATATTTTAATTCTCTGTAAATTAAATGTGAAACCTTTGTAGCTTCAGAAAAGCCTGATGTACTACATATACTGAAGTCGAAAAGTAAAATGACATCCCTGGATGATGGCAAGATTGAATCACAGGTGTTAAGTAAGGTGTCTCCTACTGATGATCAATATTTGTCTTCAAAAGAGAGTATAAGCCATAAAGTGGCTGGCAGGGATACTCTAGAAGAACCATTTGAATTAAAGATATCATTTGAAACTAAACCAGAAGATGGTCAAAAGAAAATGCCTCCTAAATATTTTGTAAAACTTCCTGAAGAAAAGGAACCAAATATAGCACATATAACTTCACAAAAGATTTCTACAGAGCGAGATAAAGAAAGGAAACCTTCAATAAAAATGGAATTAGATGAGGAACCCAAAGCAGCTGACCACATTGAAAAAAGTGCCATAGAAGAAAAAAAAGAGAAAATCAAATTAATAATTCACAGGGAAGATGAAAATGATAGATTTCCTGATGAGTCCAGTATTCTCCTCCAAGCAAAGGAAAAGATTCCTGTGCATGAAAAAGAAAAAGAAATTGAATTATTTTCCCTCCCTAAAGATGCTCCCAGAGAGCTTGATGTTCTGATTCAGAAGCAGAAAGATGTTCCAAAAGAAGAGAGAAAAACCAAAATAAGTTTACAACCTGAAATGTTTCCCATAAAATATGAGGAAAAGGAATCTGAAAAAGTTCCACTGGATGAATCCATGAGGGACCGTGGCAGAAAAAAGAAAACTCACCAAGAAGAGAAATTTGGTATCAAGAAGCCTGATGTTTCTGGAACTAGGGAAACTGAAATTCTTAGCAGAAAAGTAAAAAAAATTGAAGCATTTGAACAAGAAGAGATGGATGAGAATCTGCACCTAGATTCTTTGGCATTCTCTGAGGATATAGGAACAGTATTGAAAAAAGCCAGGGGCATGGCAAGTCCCACTGAAGATGAGGAGATTCCCAGGAAAAAGCCTGACAGAATTTTTACAGATTCGGTTCTCAAGCCACAAGATACAGAACTGAAAACTGATGAAATTTTTTTTGCAAAACAGGAATCCATCAAAACTCACCATGAAGAGAGAGATTCAGAACCATTGTTGACTGAGCAGGTATCTCTATATGAAAAAAAAGTAGGAAAAAGGATTATTCCAGTGAAGAAAGTCATAACTCCTTCAAGGGGACTCTTAGATAAAGATGAAATTGGACATTTTAAAACCCCTGAAACACAAATAGCAGAGAGAGAAGAATTTGAAACTGTGATTCCAGGGGAAGGCAGGGATATTGAAGTGTCTTTGGAAGACTTTGAAAAATTATCAAGAGATAAGATAAGTGACAGAACTGTAACATTAGAGAAAAGCCCTATTAGAATGTCAGAAGATGACAAAAAGCGATTTGAAAAAGTTCAGTTATCTCCCCGAAACACTAAGGATGAAAAAGGAGAAATACTGGCTCCCAAAAAAGTGACCAAACCTAAAACTGAAAAACATAGATCTCCTTTAGTTATAGATACCCCAACACTTTCTGGAAGAGAAGTCTCTGTTGTTGAAGGCATACCAGATGAAAAGTCAGCAGCTAAACATAGAAAGAGTTTGCACGTCACCAAGAAATCAGAAAAGAAAACGTCTACAGACAAAAAGCTGTCTGGCAAAGGAATGCCTGTAAAAGAAGTGCCAGTTTCCCAGAGCCTAGGTAAGACTATTACTCCAACAAAAAGAAAAGAACCAGATGAAGAAGGAAGAAAAACCTGGAGCCCAGAACTTGTTCATCTTACTGATCAGGATGGTAGCATCAAGGACTGGGATTTGGAGGAATTCAGGGAGATGGAAGAAGTTGTGGATGGTTCTGCAAAATCTGATGCAAAGCAAGGTGAGGAAAGCTGCTGGTGAACTCATCCACAGAAAGTACACATCACATGCTTTGGGAGAAATGTAATTTATCTTCATGTCTGCCTTCGTCTTTCAGCACCATTCATATTCCACCCATCATCTCAATGGCCTACATAGGCATTCAACCATCCTGCTACTTGTTTGTCTTCTCATGTGTGTACTATGTGAACATATATTCATGTAACTTGTACTCATTGTCTTAGTCCTACATTGTTTTAGAGGTAGCTTAAATCATTGCTGTCACATTGTCATGCAGCTCACATACATTATTCATACTATTGTTTCATTTTCCCATTTCTTGCATTTAAAATCTGTGTCCTTCCTCCTGACTTTGTTAAGGCATTAACAACAATTATTTTACATATGCAGAACACTTGGTAATAGGCAGTTTAGTGTGGCAAATATTTTTGTAAGTCAGGGATGACCTGTCATTACTTGTGAATGGCCAGGTATAGCAGATGGGTCACCCCTAACACTCCCCTTTAACATGTATTTAATTTATACAACTTATATTTGTTAGTTTGTAAAATATGTATTATGTTTATAAATGGATGCAACTTAACAGAAATACCTAGGCTACTGACTGGTGGCTGGTTCAGACATGGACTTTGGGCACTAAATAGTCAGAATCAGTATTTTGTGGAGACAATGAAATTTGTGTTGGTTGTGAACTTTGAAATGACTTTCATTTCAAATGATGATTATGAATCAGGGAGAATGTTATAGTGTTTCTTTTTAACTTGTACTTAAATTTATACATCTCTGTGGCATTTCAGTAGCGATGGGAGGATGGGTTTCTGCATGTTAAATGGTAGATTTTTCTATTGCCATCCTTTAAGAAATCATTGATTTCACAAGTTTTGTTGCTTCCTTCAGAGCTGGTGATTACAATTTGTTTAATAATTTATTGTATTTGTATATTTGTTATTTTTGGCTTTTTTGTTTTGCTTTCATCAGATAAACAATGTTAACTGAAAGTTGAATGACTGTGAATGACTGAATCTGACTGAGACCACGATTGGCTTTTTTTCTAAGACTGGCTTTAGCCAGTTTGTTAAAGCTGTACATTAAACTTAACATACAGCTTTAGCCAGTCTTAGAAAACAATGGACATCCATTACTGGCCATGGTAAAAGATAGAATAGAGGGACACCTTGGTTCTTATGAACGTTTTTGACAAAACACATTCCCAGGAAGGAGGGTTCCTAAATTACCCTTTTCAAAGTTTACCATAGGATATGCAGCTTTAGATGCTTGACTTCAAAGTATTCATCATATTCTTCAAAATATTGACAGTATAAGTTGTATAAATATATGTGTGTTTATGTTCTCTCTGCCTCCATATCTGTACATATCTGTACAGAGGCAGGAGGAAGAGAAAAATCCCATTTTGTAAAAAAAAATGGTCTTAATTCGTTACTTAGTCTACTTGAACCTGATTATTAATATGTTGCTAATACTAGTGCTGTTTTACTTCAGAGGCCAAAACACCAAAAGAGGAACCTGGCAAAGGGATAAGTCCAATTAGAGGTAAGAGGTAGAATATAACATGCAAACAACTGAAAAGTCTGCATGATTGAACTCCTAATTAAACTTAACGTAAAGCTTTTTGTGGTACAAATGGCATGACAGCAGATTTTTAAATTTGAATCTAAATGGCAGGACTTTGATTAAGTTTCAGATAATATGCCTTTCTTAGCTAACCAAAATTTAATAAAAGGCATAATTTTTCCTACTTCTGAAGACATAGTTTTAATGAAACCACATTTTAAATTTTAAAATTTACTCTGATTCAGCCACTAGCATAGAATGTGGAATTTAACTTTGTTTGCTTTGGCATGCTTATTTTAACAGATGGATGCATTTACAATGCAGATTAATAAAAATATTAAATAAAAATTCTATAGAGGTTTTCACGCAGGTTAAATACCCATGAGCATGGTTATGTTTTTCCTTGATCTGGATAAAGCAAATTGAGCTTTGCTGTGAATACTTTGTGGTCAGGGAGGAAAAATGTTTAAAAAAAAAGGTGACAAATCTTGGTCAATAAGGACATTTCAGATTTAAATTATGCATTTAGCCAGTTGATCCTTTCAGCATGAAGCAAAATGCCTGTGCTTTTAATGCAAGACAGGTAGAGTTTTACATTGTTTAATCTAGCCTTGACTGTTCAGTTTTTATGCTCTAACATCAATGCCAATTTTGTAAAATTGGCAATTAAGCACCTGACTCCTTGAACTGCATCCCAGTCAGCTCAACAGCATGTATGCAAGCAAAACCTTAAATCTAGATCAGTTTATTCATTTCCACATCTGAATTATAGCCAAAAAGACACCATCACCGGCAGACGCAGAAAGGAGAAAACTAAGGCCAGGAAGTGGTGGTGAAAAACCTCCTGAGGAGCCACCATTCACCTACCAACTTAAAGCTGTGCCACTCAAGTTTGTCAAGGAAATGAAGGACATAGTCCTGACAGAAGCTGAATCTATTGGTTCTTCAGCAATTTTTGAGGTCCTTATTTCCCCCTCTACTGCAATTACCGGCTGGATGAAAGATGGAGGCAACATCCGAGAGAGTCCAAAACACAGGTTTATTGCTGATGGCAAAGACAGGAAGCTGCATATAATTGATGTCCAGCTTTCAGATGCCGGAGACTACACTTGTGTGTTACGTCTAGGAAACAAAGAAAAGACCTCTACAGCCAAACTAATTGTTGAAGGTATTTCCTTGCACCCTGAATATGCTTCAGATTGATCAACAACTCAAAGGCTAGCTATAAAGAACAATTATAAATATTTACATTTAATGCATTTTGGGTAACTGTTGACAGGCATTCTCTAGTTTCCACTGACCTTTTTGTACTTTGATTTGATATAAATTACTATTCTAGACAGTACTTCTTGTATAGAAGATGAAACACATTTGCCCTTCCCCTTTCCCCAGAACTACCAATACGTTTTGTGAAAACTCTTGAAGAGGAAGTCACAGTGGTCAAAGGACAACCTCTCTATCTGAGCTGTGAATTGAACAAAGAGAGAGACGTAGTCTGGAGGAAGGATGGGAAGATTATCAAGAGCATACCTGGAAAGTATGCTTTGGGCATTATTGGACTGCAGCATGCCATCACCATCACTGATACTAATGACTCTGATGCCGGCAATTACACTGTGACTGTGGAAAATACTGACGTCTCGTGTTCATCTTCTGTTAAGGTAGTAGGTAAGCAATCCAAGTCAAACTCTGTTTTCTCTCTTGTGATTTTAAGGTGTTTAAAAATTAAACAAAAAAACCCTGAAAAGGAGTGTTAAAAAGATGCAATTCACTCTTATGAATCATGCAAGGTAAAGTTGATTTAGTTTTGACAACTATATATTTTAAGACAATAGATTAATTATTATTTAATTTTGGGTACTGATAAATTCCTAGCAAAGTTATAGGAAAAACTAACTCCTCTAATCTGCTGGGTACTTAGAGGATAATTTTATCAAATAAATGCACATCCCTCAGTTTCCCCTTAGGTGGATGTGAATTACTGGAGGTTTTTGTCAGTTCTAACATAGATCCTTCTTAGGAATATGACCCTCCAGAAATTTAGGGCAAGACTTTGGGAATTTATTACTTTGCATATATATATAATGTCTATTATTGAGATGAGGGGAAAATACTGCCCTGTAAACTGTATGTGCACCTTTCAAATTATAATATCTTATTTGCCACTTTATACTGGTATATAGGTTTCATTTCTTAAAGGACAAATATAATCTGAATTCCAAAAAAACCCATTTTCTCTTCCTTTTATAAAGTTTTGTATAAATGATCAATTTTATTTATTTCTTGTCTCACAGAAGTTATAAGAGACTGGTTAGTGAAACCTATAAGAGATCAGCATGTGAAACCAAAGGGTACAGCTACTTTCACTTGTCAGATTGTCAAGGATACACCAAATATTAAATGGTTCAGAGGTGATGATGAAATTCCTACTGAACCAACGGACAAAACAGAGGTCTTGAAAGAAGGAAATCGCATTTTCCTCAAAGTTAAGAATGCTACCCCTCAAGATATTGGTGAATATGCAGTAGAAATTGAAGGTCGCAGATATCCAGCTAAGCTCACTCTTGGTGGTAAGGAAGATTTCTTTGGTATTATCTAATGAATTTATATGCCTACATTGCTTTATGTATTTGACTATTGCATCTATTTCCAGTCATTTAATAAGAAAAATAAAAATTTGAACTGCTGTAAGTGATTGTCCTAAAACTGATTAATAGATTGTGTGCTGTTTTATTTATGAATTTCAGAACGTGAAGTTGACTTGCTTAAACCACTTGAGGATGTTACTGTTTATGAGAAAGAAACAGCAAACTTTGATGCAGAAATCTCTGAGGAAGATGTTCCTGGAGAATGGAAACTGAAAGGAGAAATCCTGAGGCCCTCACCTGTAAGCATCCATAAATTTATAGAATTCATTTAATATGAAAACACCCTTTATGTTAGTCACATGAGAAATGTTAAGCTCATATGCCAGATCTGCCCAATGCAGAAATTTGGAAGATTAACTTTTATGGCGATTAACAATTTAGACCATCTCAGAGAATTATATTTCTCAGAGAAACACATAACATAAACTAATTTTCAAGGGTTCACTGTATTACAGGAACAATAGATCATTTCTCACATTAGCATAGAAATATCTAGTCCCATGTACGTTGCTAGCATGGCATTAACATAAAAAAGATAAGTGTGAAGTTGTGAATAGTGTGAGGTCATAAGGTTTATTTTATTTTTTATTATCACCTTTTGAATTAGTTGATTCATTATCATCAGAATATTACTCTGTACTTGGTGGGAAAGTATTTGCCATACATTATATAAGACTGGGAGCATTTATTTTGTATGTTAATTAAGTCCAGTAGTTTATATTTAGAATACCAGTTTCTCACCAAAATGTGTTGTTTCTCTAGACTTGTGAAATCAAAACTGAAGAAGGAAAACGCTTCCTAACATTACACAAAGTCAAATTAGAACAAGCTGGTGAAGTGCTCTACCAGGCATTAAATGTAGTCACTACAGCTATCCTGACAGTAAAAGGTACATGAAATAGTGCATGCTGCAAAATATCTACTTGGCCCAATTGCACATTGAGCACTTGAAAACTATTAATTTTGTTTTGTTTCCAGAAATTGAACTTGACTTTGCTGTGCCTCTAAAAGATGTCACTGTTCCTGAGAAACGTCAGGCTAGGTTTGAATGTGTCCTTACCAGAGAAGCCAATGTTATATGGTCTAAGGGCACTGACATCATCAAAATTGGAGACAAATTTGACATTATTGCAGATGGAAAGAAGCACATCCTTATAATCAATGATTCTCAATTTGATGATGAGGGAGAATACACTGCTGAAGTTGAAGGCAAGAAAAGCACAGCAAAGTTGTTTGTGGAAGGTCAGTATATTGTTAAGAAGATAGTGTGGGGATTTATAAAGACTGCATCAACCTGAGTAGCCCATATCTTTACAACCAATGTTTATGTTACAGGTATTAGATTGAAGTTTATCACACCACTAAAAGATCAAACAGTGAAAGAAGGGGAAACGGCTCACTTTCAGTTCGAGCTGTCTCATGAAAATATGCTGGTGACTTGGTTCAAAAATGATGACAAACTCCACACAAGCAGAACAGTTGTTATGACTGCAGAAGGCAAGATTCATAAATTAGAAATCAGGGAAGTGACACTAGATGATATCTCTGAGATAAAGGCTGAAGTCAAGGGTTTGCACACTAAGGCAAAACTCAAAGTCTTAGGTAAATATATACCATATATGCATTTTTAAAGAAGTGGTGTCAAAACATTGATGTTTTAATACTATTTTACATTTTGAAATGTATTCAGTTAGCGATGGCTTGCAAGTTTACTAATTGTCTCACACCAAAACTGCCATTTGTAGAAGCTGATCCATACTTCACTGTGAAATTACAAGATTATTCTGCTGTTGAGAAAGATGATGTCATTCTGGAGTGTGAACTTAGCAAAGATGTGCCAGTGAAATGGTACAAAGATGGTGAAGAACTTAAAGCTTCCAACAGAATCTCCATGAAGACTGATGGCAAGCGCCGTATCTTAAAAATCAAGAAGGTTGGAGATGCTGATAAGGGTGATTATGTATGCGACTGTAAAACTGACAAGACGAAAGCTAATGTCAACATTGAGCGTAAGTGACCTACTGGAGAAAACTAAAAACTTTGTAATCTATTGTAGAAGAACTGGAGAAAGTACAGATAAATCAAGTACCATCCTTGTCAGGAGGGTTAACAACACAATGGGCAAATGCTCTCTACTTGGCTTTGTCTGTTGTTGGCTTTACCATTCTTTTTCTATGTAATCCAGTCATCTCTTCTATGTCTTCTTGCCATCTTTTTTTAAGTCACCTCTTTCTTGTCCCTGGCACTTAGTCTTCTATGATAGCCTTTTCTAGGGGTTGTTTTTGTTTCTGTCTCTTCTTAAAACATGCCCATACTGCCTCATTTTCTCTTTTTCATCTTTACATCTTTGCTTTGGGTCCAGGAAACATTCAACTACTTTTTGTAGCACATCATCTTAAATGCTTGTCATTTTCTCTTTGACTTTGTAAGTGTCCAGCCTTCACAGCTGTATGTTGCTATCTAACAGCCATGCAAATGAGACAACAAAAGCTAGCAGAGATTTAGAAAATACGCCTCTTAAGGGGAGAATGAAAGAAGCGTGCTTGTTTAAAAGGGAGAGAGTACATTTTCAAATATGTAAAAGGTTATTCTAAACAGGGTGGCAGTAAGTTATTCTGTATGAAGAGTAGCACAAGAAATAACTGACTTTATTTGTAACAAGGAAACTTCAGATTATATATTGGGAAAAAATTCTAACTATGCTGGATTAGGTTACCTATGGAGGTACTTGTAGAATACCATCAGTGGATGTTCTTAAGAACAGGTTAGATGAACATCCATTATTGATGACAGCACTGTACTTGACACTGCATCAGAACAAGGGAATAACCTACGTGACCTCTTAAGATCCTTTTCAACTATACATTTCAATGCTCACATTAAGCCAGTTATGATACATTTTTATTATTATTATTTTAGCTCGTTTAATAAAAGTGGAGCGCCCCCTATATGGAGTGGAGGTATTTGTTGGTGAAACAGCACGTTTTGAAGTTGAAATCTCTGAGCCTGATGTCCATCCTATATGGAAGTTAAAAGGCGAAACTTTAACACCTTCACCTGTAAGACTCTCTCATTGTTTTTAAGTCACAAAGTACACTTTAAAAAACAACCTGTCCCATAGTAATAAGAGGTTCCTTAAAAATAATGCTTTTTTCTTCCTTAAAATCAGGACTGTGAAATAATTGAGGATGGGAAGAAGCATGTTCTTATCCTTTATAACTGCAAACTGGATATGACTGGAGAAGTGTCCTTCCAGGCTGCAAATGCTAAAAGTGCAGCTAATCTGAAAGTGAAAGGTACTGCCAACATTTTCAATGCATTTTACAAAAATGTCTTAAATTAACTAGCAAAAAAATCAATAGAAACCAATCTTTAAACTGATAATCTTATTTTATTTCAGAACTGCCTCTCATCTTTATCACACCACTCAGTGATGTTAAAGTCTTTGAAAAGGATGAAGCCCGATTTGAATGTGAGGTGTCTAGAGAACCCAAGACTTTCCGTTGGTTGAAAGGCACACAAGAGATCACAAGCGATGAGAAGTTTGAAATTATTTCAGATGGCACAAAACATTCTCTGGTTATTAAAACAGTTGCGTTTGAGGATGAAGCTAAATATATGTTTGAAGCTGAAGACAAAAGAACAAGTGCTAAACTAATTATTGAAGGTTTGTTTGTCTTACGCTTCAACTGAAAATATACCTGATAGCTGTCTTTGAATTGTTTGTATTCATAAACAATGATGCATTGTTTATGCAACATTAATTAGATGCTTTGTTGGTATAGGTATTCGTCTAGAATTCATTACCCCCCTCAAGGATGTAACAGCAAAGGAGCGTGAGACTGCAATGTTTACTGTGGAATTGTCTCATGACAATATCCCTGTTATCTGGTTCAAGAATGACCAAAGACTGCATACCAGCAAGGTTGTTTCAATGACAGATGATGGCAAATTCCATACACTTACAATTAAAAATCTTTCTATTGATGACACTTCTCAGATAAGAGTGGAAGCTATGGGCAAATCCTCTGAGGCTAAACTCACTGTTCTTGGTAAGTGTATCGTCATTTTTCAAGTGGAGTTTCACATGTTGTATATTATCAGAGGCATCCTGTTTGTGAGAAACGAATACTCAAGTGAGAATTAGAAATTCTAGTTTCTGATTGCCCGCTTTCTTTTCTCCTCAGAGCCAATGAAGAAAGTCTTACATTCAAAAGTCTGTCTAATTTTATTCCAACCATGCAGTTGGCCTGATAAAAGAAACCACCCCTGAAAAAATCCTTGCTTCTCACATAATTCTTAGACCATCATGGCTATAACCAAGCCTGACCTTAGGGAAAATGGCATCCTGGGCAAACTTGTATTTTGGCCCCCTTTCTTTAAGTACATAGTAGTGTTAGGCGGGCTGGCCAGGGTGTGAGGCGCAGTCTGGGGAGGCCAAACAGTATGGTGCACCAGGCAGGCAGGTGGGGAAGCACTGCTGCTGTGCAGGAGCAAGACAGGTGGACTGAAGGAGGCAACATCCCACCCACATGTGCCTGGCCCAGCTCTGCCTAAGCAGCGGCTGGCAGCAGTGGGCAGGTTGTGCTTGGCACTACTCCTGCTGCCTGGGATGAGGCTTAGCCACGGCAGGGCAGGGGAGAGTGATGCTGTGAACGTGTGTGTGTGTGTGTGTGTGTGTGTGTGTGGTGCCCCCAGACCACAGTGCCCTGGGTGGTCACCCACATTGCCTACCTGTAAGGGCAGCCCTGACTATAACATCAGTCAAAGACTACCAAATTCTTGTTTTTAAATCTCTGCTTTGCCATAAGCTCCCTGTATGGATTAGCAAGCTACTTATTCTCATTGTGTCTCCATTTCCACATTTAAAAGGTAAAAAATAATCATTTTAAAGCTTCATAGAAGTGTTGCAAAGTTTAGTTAATATTTGTACAGTTCTAAGTCATATTAGTAGGTTTGTTAATAGATTTATGCTGTTGTTTCAGTTTGTAAATTCCCAGTTATAAGCAAGATCCAAATGTTCTTAATGAGGTATAGATTTTACAATAGAAACGTGATTTTAAAAAGACTAAAATCATTATATGCATATCTCAATTTGCACTTGCAGAGGGAGATCCTTACTTCACTGGAAAGCTTCAAGATTACACTGCTGTAGAGAAAGATGAAGTTATATTACAATGTGAAATTAGCAAAGCAGATGCTCCAGTAAAATGGATGAAGGATGGCAAAGAAATAACTCCATCAAGGAATGTTGTTATCAAGGCCGATGGCAGAAAGAGAATTCTGATCCTCAAGAGAGCTTTGAAGAAAGACATTGGAACATACACCTGTGACTGTGGCACTGACAAAACCTCTGCCAAACTCAACATTGAAGGTAGAGTAATTTAAGTAATATCTCTTTTAAGCTTATATATCTTGTTTAAGCTCTTTTCATGACTTACAGTAAGAGGTTGATCATGGTGGTTCTTCTTTTGTTTTTCCTCCCTAAAACAGATCGGGATATAGAGATTGTGCGTCCCCTGCACAGTGTGGAGGTAATCGAGACAGAGACTGCCCATTTTGATACTGAAATCTCTGAGGAAGGTGTCCATGCCAACTGGAAACTGAAAGGGGAAACCCTGAATGAATCACCTGTAAGCACATTGCTGAATATGTGGGTCTTTAGGGTGGGTCTGAGATATATGACGGATGCAAGAACAGAGCAGGGACTAATTAATTTCTGTGTTCAGTAACACCCATTTGTCTCATTCTCAGAATGTTAGTCCCCAACATTCAAATATCATGGAAGTGGCTTATAATTAATTAAAAATACATTTTAAAGGCTTCCTATTTATCTTCTTTTGCATGTTTGAGCTTTTAGGAACATCTGCATCACATTTTCAAGCTTTTAATTAACATGATTTATCTATTTGAAATTAATAATGATATTTCACAATAATGTATTATGTGTTTATAATGAATTTATAAGTTATAATAACTTTACTCGTGCACACACATATAAATATCTATCTATCTATCTATCTATCTATCAAAAGTTTAGATTCTCATATGCACATATTTCTAACAGTGGAAGATTTAGGTAAAGCACCAAGTATTAGGAAACTCATAATACAGTTATTAGAACTGGCAATGTTGTGATACGGCAATCCTGATGTAAATAATAAAAAGGGAAAGGAAAATATTTGTAGGTTAGAGTGGGAAAGAGATAAACATAAGTGAGAATAAAAATGAGGAATGTCTTTTTGTAGCAAGAGACAGCTGATGCCTATTCCTAGGATATTTCTATATTGCTTCTCCAGCAATCCTGAGACAACTTCTAAGAAGCAAGCCAACCCACTTGCTTCTATTCCATTGTACGCTGGAAAAAGTCACATGTTCAGTGTTAGAGTGACAACATACACACCCAGCAGTACCCTCAGAAACAGGGCTTCAGAGGCAGAGCGAGCTAATTCAGAGCCCTGTGTGGGAGGGGATGGGGGCCAGAAGCAGGGAAGGGAGCAGTGCTGACCACTGTAGAGGGCAGGGATCACTGAGGAGATGAGAGGAAGGGAAGTCTTACCTGCCAGGGCTCTCCATACAGAAGATAGCTGCTACTACTGTGCATATGCACCTACTGTGAGAAAAATGCCTGAGGTGCAGGAGGGAGAGGGAGCATCATTGTAAGTGCTCTCTGCCTCCACATGCACAGGGCTGCCTCTGTCATAGTAAAGACTCGGGAAGGGATGGGGGGGGTGTTGGGATTTTGTCACCCCTTCAAGCTGGTGCCCTGCTTGTCCCATCTAGTTATGTTACTGATGGTTATGATTGAGAGCCTGAGAGCATAGCTTAGCAAACTCCAAAAAAAACAATCAAACAACATCTATGCAGCATGCAGCGTAAGCTGCGTGATAGAAATTGTTTACCTGCAACAACTTTGGGACTGCTGCAGAGGTGTCATAGGAAATATGTATGTGTTTATTAGCAGTGCCAGAAACCTGTTGGTGTTAGTGTTTAGTGATTAGTGATTAGTGTCTCCAGTCTATCTAGAGTACTTTCAAAACCCTGCTATCTACTCATGTTGTATAAGAGTAAATGTATATTTTTGTGAATGCTAACGGAAAGAATTCTTAAGGGTATTTGTAAGCCAGCAAATCACTTGCATTATTATTGCACTAGGCAATGTGGTGGGAGTTTAGATTTTATAAGTCTTCCTAAAAGCCTCTAGAGCCTAGAAATTAGAGATGTTTTGGAAATTGTGTAGATAAAAAGGTGTTAGCATATATTCTACACACGTGCTTTCTTATATTTTTTAATAATTCTTTAAACACAATTGTCCAGGGATATAGGTGCTGTAATTTGTTCATTTTTCTTCTTAAAGGAATGTGAAATTAAGGAAGAAGGCAAACGGCACTTCCTTACACTGTATAATGTACATTTGGACCAAGCTGGTGGAGTGGATTTCCAAGCAGCCAATGCCAAATCCAGTGCTCACCTGCGAGTGAAACGTAAGTATCTTTATACTGTATCTTTAGAACTAACAAAAATGAATTAACATAAAACAATGACAATATTGTTGCACAGTCTATTGTTTGGGATAGAAGCTCGTGAATCACTTAATCGTGCTTGGCACATGGCCATTCTTTCTAGGAAAAATTATTCCAAATAATTGGTTACTTCAATGACTTTGGTCCTAGTTAATTAAAGCATTTTAAAGTATACATATTTTGTTGTTTTATTAGTGCCTGAGTAAAAAATATATTGTCCCCCAGGTCACCTGGCGGTCCTAAATAATCAACTATGAAAATGAAGTATTACAGCAAAAGGCTTTGTTGCATTAATGTTTCATATTAAGACTGGGGGGAATAGCAACACAGTGATATCTGTAGATAGAGTTCAAAGCTTGATAGACAGAGACAGACCACATGGTTAAAGACCACTTGTTTCCCACTCCAATCCCAGCCCTTACTATTTTGGAAGACACATGCCTTATCTAGCAAGAGGTATGCAAGGCTTGGCAGAGAGACAGATGCACTGCAACTTGCCTGCTGACCTTGTTCATTTTAAAGAAATAGGCTCTGCAAATAGGGAATCTCCAGTGACCAATCCTCCCCCTGAGAACCCCAAGTGGCCTCTTCTAGTTAGAAAATTTAAAGAACTGCATTACAATGTCTCTCTCTCTTGGGGGAGTCATCATGAAGGTTAGTGGGTAAAGACAGCAGGTCTTTTTGGGTAGAAGTAACTAATCTGAAGATGTCTCCTCCTTACCAAGCCCGAGTAATTGGCTTGCTGAGGCCCCTCAAGGATGTAACCGTGACAGCTGGTGAAACTGCAGCCTTTGACTGTGAGCTCTCCTATGAAGGAATCCCTGTGGAGTGGTTTTTGCATGGGCAGAAACTAGAACCCAGCGAGCAGGTAAGGAAATTTTCTGTCATCTGCTTTTTTCTCCTCTTAAATTTTTCCATTCTTCCTTTCCTTTTTCTTCTTCTCACCTTCCTCTCTTTTATTTCTTACCTCTGCTCTGCCATCAGAAGTAATAAAATACAAGAATGTGTTATTGCTGCTATTTTAGAATATAATATATTCTCCCTAAAAGAGAAATTGAAGTTTTCTGTAAAGGAAATGGATCTGAAATACCTTGCATACTTATTATACAAATAAAAGCTAAAGAGTCCCAAGGTTCTGGTCCCAACGCTAAGTTTTATGCCACAATCATACTGGAATGATTCCTGCTAATGCATGTTGCAGTTATAAAAAATTTTGTGATAAAATGCACTTCCACATTTTCTCTCCCCCCCCGAATGCTTAGCTGTGATCCAGTTCTGCATATATGGGGATTAAAATTCCATTTCAGGCATCTGTTCAGGCTTTCCAGATAACTTTTTGGACAGATTTGCTTGCCAAGCATTTCTCGTTAGCTATTTTTAAACCTTCTTCAAGTGCCGGCTCTTAACCCTCAGATGTGAACAGCTTGGAATGCAAAGGATTAAATATTAGAAGTCTGTTAAGAGAAGGAAATATGCTATGAGAACTATATCATAAAATGTGTTACAATTTTTTAGAGATGTTTTTTCTTTTTGTAATGTGTATGTTATACTTTTTTAGGTAGTCAAAATATCTAGTTTGATAGGGAAATGATACAAAGGTAAATATGAACTGGAAATCTAAAACAAAATAAATATCTGAAGTATTATGCAGATTGATGAGGTTTTAGAATTTATGATGCTACTGCTACAGATTACTTTAATAAAAATTGTTTAATTTTCAATGTATTTTAATATATTAATAATAGAACAAGTATTTTCAGTGAGATCTTTCAAAGTTATACTGATTTTGGCTAAATAAAATGAATTCATACAAAGAAATGGGACATAAATAAAATAAATAAGACCCATAATTATAGAAATTTATTTAAACTGTGCAGATTAGGAAATAAACAGAAGGAAAATTCAACTCTATACAGCCTTCCTTTTTTATGTCCTTATGATAAGGTATTCAGCAGAATTCACAGATTTGTTGAAATCTGATAGGCCACACTTTGAGTGCTTCTGCAATGGCCTCAGACGTGCAGCCCCTGTCAACCGGGTGCCCTAGTACCTGTACCACTTCAAGCCCTGTATCTTAGCATAAAACTTTACAAGGCTGTTAATACAATGGATTAATCATTATTACTAACATACTGAATGTATTCAGAAGTATTAAGAGTTCACTGTTTTATTCTTCTCTATCTGCACCTTGTGTTGTTATTCATCAGCTACTTAATGAAATTTTAAACCTGAATTCAAATTTTTGCCTGTATAATCAAAGCTTGCTTTGGCTTCACTGGGAATTCAGTTTGTCTCCTCAGTAAAGGATTCCCATTTATCTTCAGTTCCTCATGCCCATTTCTTTTGTTTGACCTTGTACTTTCCTACACATAATTTCTAGTAAAATTCTAAGGCCTCAGCAGACGTGCAAGTAAAGGCATGATGGGTTCTGACATGGGAACCCCACAACTGAATTTCCTGCCATGCTACATATGTATGGCAGGAGGTGTGATTGTGTGTTTAAGCATCATCTTTAGCACTGGTGCAGGGTGAGCCTAGGATCATGAT
Source organism: Alligator sinensis (assembly GCF_000455745.1). Lineage (NCBI taxonomy): Eukaryota > Metazoa > Chordata > Crocodylia > Alligatoridae > Alligator > Alligator sinensis. The sequence continues at coordinate 549,116 of NW_005842746.1, forward strand.
CATGATTCCAGACTCTCTCTGCACCAGCAAGTAGCAAGGTCCTGCAGCTAGAAGTCCCATTGGCATGCACCCCAATGCCAGGGAGCTCCAGCTGATCTGGGCTCCAAGCCATACAGGGGTCCACCATGCCCTGCATCTGGGAGCTGTCAGCTGCTGGGGCTCCCAGCCACCTGAGCACACCATGTGACTGGGAGCCCAAATCAGTTGACAGGGCTCCCAGCCATGGGAGTGCATGGTGCACCCCTGTGATTGAGTGCCCCAGCAGCAGACAGCTCTCAGCCTGCTGATGGGGTTCCCAGCAATGTCTTAAGTGTAACATGTGCCAGGAGCCTCAGGGGCATCTTAGGGATCTCACTTAATCACTAGTGGCAACACTTTTGTGGCTGTAATGCTGGACTCATTCCTAGAATATATGTGGAACTTGCAGTTGTAGGACAGTAACAAATAATTCAAGAATGGACTTAGCATTGGATTAGCAAGAAGCGTTCCTTTAACTAGGCAACTCTCACCTACTGGAATACAGTGGTATAGTGTTATAACAGGACAAAATACACTTACAATGAACATTTCAGTGCCTGTATATTTCTCTAATGCATATCTTCAAACTATGAGATATGCCATGTGTTCCCCTGAAACTGCTGTCACAGTCCATAATTACTTTGATATTTAAACAATCATTCATGATAAACTTAATCTCAGGCAAGGTTCATTTTACAAAATAATTTAGTTTAGAAATGCATTCACTCTTACAAAGGGATAAACATATTTACATGCTATTTATTCCCAATTAGGCCTTTTTCTATTTTAAACAAGCACATCATAATAATATGAACATTAATTTCCAAATTAATACTATGCATGAAATATAATATCTTTAGATTTCAAAATTCTCTTCCTGATATTAGAACAAGTAGGAGTATTTAAATGCCAACTATTGGCTAAATAAGAAGACAAAGTAAAAGACAAATCTTGTAAGCACCCTGGTTATATACTTTTTATTTAGCAGGAAAATACCCACAACTCATACCAACAATAGTAAAAATAAGCCACTAAAACAATGAACAGCAAATTAAATTGAGTTGAATAAGTGGATACAGACAACATGCTTTCTTGTTCATTCATTAGATTGTCATGCGGGCTGAAGGAAGAGTTCACTCACTCACTCTCAGAAATGTCAAGTTAACAGATGCTGGTGAGGTCACACTGACTGCAAAGGATTTCAAAACTCAAGCAAATCTTTTTGTAAAAGGTGAGTCCGTCAGCATAGGTATACTTTTCTAGTGACTAGTGATCAATCATGAACCAGAGTGGTTATAGACACTCTTTATTTTAAATTGGTCAGATCTTACCTAAAATACTTAATATACTTCTGGCTATCTCAGTGCTGGAAATAATGTAAACAACCTGGGGCAAATTCAAAAAATCACAAACAAATCTTTACAAAGTTGAAGAGAATCACTTTGAGAAAAGATTAAGCTTACACTATCTGTGTATTGATTGGCTAAAGGAAATTAAGTTGAGAGGGCTTTTGATAATGGTTTATAAGTATGTGTAAACTCTAAACACACAGTAGACAAAGTTATTGTTTATTCTGATCTAATGTTTTACAACCATAATAGGTTAAAAATGGAGGAAAGATATTTTAAACTGAATATTATGAAGCATTTCCTAATGGCATATTAGTCTTGTAGATTAGTTTCCCAGAGGAGCCCCCTAAAAGAAATAGCTGAAAATATCACTCAGGAACATGCTGTATGGGGCAATCCCGTATTGACAGATGAATAGCTAATGTTAAGGCAGTGGTTCCCAACCTTTTTAGACTCAAAGCACCCTTTCATAACAGTTGCAAATTGAGCAGCACCCCATTTCAAACACTAACTTATGAATTACAGTACTTACCTCCTTGCCAGGCAATGGTGGTGTGGAATGGCCAGACAGAGACTAAGCCTGAGATTGTGTTTGAGATTGCGATTATCAGTTTATCTCCTCACACCTGGTTTATTTTCTCACACCTCTTTGCATCCTCAAAGGATCCTGTGTCACTCCAGGGTGCCCTATTACCCAGGTTAAGAGTCACTGAGTTAAGGTCTTTTCTATCACTAATATATATGCTTTTTTAGAACCCCCAGTTGAATTTACTAAACCACTTGAGGACCAGACAGTAGAGGAAGAAGCCACAGCAGTTCTGGAGTGTGAAGTATCCAGAGAGAATGCAAAGGTTAAATGGTTCAAGAATGGACAAGAAATTCATAAAACGAAGAAATATGATATCATTGCTGAGGGCAGGGTCAGAAAACTCATTATCCATGGCTGCACACTGGATGATGCTAAAACATATACCTGTGATGCTAAGGATTTCAAGACCTCTTGTTTCCTGAATGTAGAACGTAAGTCACTGTGAGATTTTCTGCAAAGGGACTTTATGCATTTTACTTGTTAATTATAATAATAATAATAATAATAGCAGCAATCATTTCTACTTGTTTAACTATTATTATCCTCTACTTTGAAAAATATATGTTTCTTATAGCTCTCCGGGTTGAGTTTACAAAGCCCCTTACTGACCTGGAAGTTAAAGAAAAAGAGTCTGCTCGATTTGAATGTGAAATTTCACGTCCAGGTGTTAAGGTATGTATTACTGATATTCTTATTACCTGATTAATATTTTAACATGAGGGGGTTTTTTTAGTTCTCAATCTTAATATATTACTGCAAAGTATCTCAATTCTAAGTTTTATGATGCATGTATTAATATTAATAACAGTATTACAACATAAATTCACTTTAAATACAGGTACGGTGGTTTAAGGATGGCATTGAAATCAGAAAAGGCAAAAAGCATGACATAATTTCCAAAGGTGCTCAACAAATTCTTGTTATCAACAAATGTCTCTTTGAAGATGAAGCAGAGTATGCATGTGAAGCAAAAGCAGCTAGAACTTCCGGATTGCTTACAGTTATAGGTAAAACTAAATATGCTTTTGAATTTCTTTCATGTAAAGAATAACAATATCTTGATGATTGTTTTAATCAAACATTTCTGATTTCTTTTCACAGAGGAGGAAGCTGTTTTCACCAAAAATCTTCCTAATGTTGAAGTAAATGAAACTGACACTGTGAAATTGATTTGTGAAGTCTCCAAGCCTAATGCAGAAGTCACTTGGTTTAAAGGAGATAAGGAATTACCTGATGGTGGTAGATATGAACAAATTTCTGATGGCCGAAAGAGAATTCTTGTCATTCATAATGCTCGTCCTGATGATGCTGACAAGTACAGCTGCAGGCTTCCAAGCTCTGGTACAACTGGCAAGCTCACAGTACATGGTAAGTACATGGTACTTTAGTATCTTAGTTTTCAAATTATATTTGGTTAGATAAGAGTATGTAATTTTGTTTCACTTATTTCAATCTTGTTTTTTCAGAACTTGCAGCAGAATTTATTACTAAACCACAAAATGTTGAAGTACTTGAAGGAGAAAAGGCTGAATTTGTATGCTCAATGTCCAAGGATACTGTTGAAGTGCAGTGGGTGTGGGCCGATATGATACTTAAGACTGATGATAAGTATGACATCATTTCAGAAGGGAAAAAGAGAATACTTGTCATCAAAGACTCTATTTTAGCAGATGCAGGGAAGTATGCTGCTATGGTCGGTGAATCCAAAGCAACAGCACGCTTAAAAGTGATCGGTAAGATTGATTTTATTCAAGTATATATGCAGATTTTATTTTATCATTTTATAATATGAGATGTAATATTTTTTTCTGTCAATTTCAGAAAAACTCAGGATTATAACTCCACTTAAGGACCAAGAAGTTAAAGAAGGACAAGAACTTGTCTTCAACTGTGAAGTCAATAAAGAAGGTGCCAAAGCTAAGTGGCACAAAAATGATGAGGCAATATTTGATAGTCCAAAATATATCATGGTGCAGAAGGACTTAGTTTACACCCTCAGAATCAGAGATGCCCACTTGAATGACCAAGCTACCTATACTATCTCACTATCAAACCAGAGAGGAGAACACGTCAAGAGTTCTGCTACCTTAACAGTGCTAGGTACATACATAATTTGTAATGTGCTAATTTTAGATTTTCATTCCATCAAATTTAATTTCATTTAAGACTACACATTAACTAATTTTTATTTTTCATTTTAATAGAGGAGGATCTCAGAATTATTGAGCCTCTTGAAGATATTGAGACCGTGGAGAAGAAAACTGTCACATTCTGGTGCAAAGTCAATCGCCTTAATGTAACCCTTAAGTGGACAAAGAATGGTGAAGAAGTCACATTTGACAAACGCATCTTATACAAAGTTGATAAATACAAGCACTCACTTATCATTAAAAACTGTGGGTTTATAGATGAAGGTGAATACACAGTCACTGCTGGACAAGATAAATCTGTTGCAGAACTCATTATTGCTGAGGCTCCTGCAGACTTCATTGAACACCTGCAGGATCAGACTGTCACTGAATTTGATGATGCTGTCTTCACTTGCCAGCTTTCCAAAGAGAAAGCAAGTGTAAAATGGTACAGAAATGGACGAGAAATTAGAGAGGGCAAAAAGTATGCACTTTTAAATACATTTCTCATGTGAAATTCTAGATATGTTTGTAATGCTTTGCTACTTGTTCTGAAGTTTAATAAATCATTCACTTATTTCTCTCCTGTAAAGATATCAGTTTGAAAAGGATGGAAATTTGCACAGACTAATTATAAAAGACTGTAGACTGAATGATGAATGTGAATATTCCTGTGGAGTAGATGATAGAAAATCTAGGGCAAGACTTTTTGTTGAAGGTATGGATAAATTTAGACAATATCTGTTACTAGTTCTTAGTAATTAGAAGAAATATTAAACAAATACAAATTAATTTATATGTGTTTCAGAAATCCCAGTGGAGATCATCCGCCCACCACAAGACGCTTACGAAGCTCCGGGTACTGATGTCATTTTTATGGCTGAACTGAATAAAGATGGCGTGGAAGTCAAGTGGTTAAGAAATAACATGATTATAGTCCAGGGTGATAAACACCAGATGATGAGTGAAGGAAAGTTCCATAGGCTGCAAGTGTGTGAGATAAGGCCTCGTGACCAAGGTGAATACAGATTTATTGCCAAAGATAAAGAAGCTAGAGCCAAACTTGAATTGGCAGGGAAGTTGTATAATCCATATTTCTTTTTTTAATTTAGGAATAGTGAATAAAATGGTGTCGTTAATTATATAAAGACTTGTTTTCTCAAAGAATTGAATAAGAATATGTGGTCAAGTAGAAAATATTTGGAGTCTCAATAAATTAAATCATAAGTGTCCAACTGGCAGCCCATGGGCCACATGTGGCCATGTGGAGCACCCAGGGTCTTTGGGCTTTCCCTCCATCCTCCAACTTATGCTTTCTACCCCCCTACCTCCCCCCAGGTATGAGGTGGGATGCAGTCCATGACCCAGGGAACCCCTGGTCAGGGAGCTGAGGTAGGGCCTGGGCCAGTGAAAAGGGGGTGCTGAGACAGTGTGCAGCTCATGGGGCCTATGACTTACTCTGGTGTGGTCTCTGCTGGTGTAGCCCACGTGGTCATTTAGAAGTTGTACAGCCCTGAATTAAATGACCAAATGAATTATATTTGGTAGACAGAGGAGTTTGCTAAGTTGTGGTATCTATTTATTATAAAAGGTTTTAAATGGCAATTTCCAGAAATAAGGAATCATGTTATAATGGCCAAATAGAATATATTTATTGTATTGCTGATGTCCTGTAAGATATGTCTTCTTTGTGAGCCTACTCAAATTAGAGGGACTACCTAGTAAATAAAGGCACTTATTTTCCTCTTTTGGGATGATTAAAGTGTACTGAACTAATGCTCAATAGCATCTCCTTTCCCCACCTTTCATATATGCAGTGGGAGCAGGCATACAAAAATATAGATATCTTGCCCTGTGAATTCTACAACCCCATCTGCAACACCTCCCTGCAGTTGTTACTAGGGACTCTTATTCAACGAAATCTGGTATTTTAGAGGAACATTAAACAGTCATGATAGTTTCTCTTATACTCATTCAGTACATTTCATCTGGTCTTTTCCCCCACTGAAGTTTTGGATAAAGCACCTGTTGGCTCTGGATTTAGGATCCAGATACCTGGTTCTGTGGGGGAAGGGGAGTGGGGGAGGACCCACACTCAGACCGACCATAACCTTTTCATTCAATAATGGGCAGATTTCTTGATACACAGTTATAACAGAAAAGAAGCAATGCAAACAATCAATTGTATATATCTACCAAATCCTAAGGCTCATCAGAGTCAAAGTACATCTGGTCAGGACACAATCTTCACTCTGAGGCTCGCTGTCTTAGGTGTCAGATGTCAGCTTTCTGGAGGTGGGATGCCAAGGCCCACAACCCCACTCCAGTGGGGTTTATGAGATGTGCTGGTCATATGCCCTCGGTCTATGGTGGCCTTGGGGACCCTTCCCCAAGGGTACAGGGATGGGTACAGGGATGGGTACTCTCCTCTCAGGGAGGAGAAGGAGAAGTAATGGGGAGGGACCAAGGGGGGAGGGACAGGACAAAGGGAGGGAGGAGGGACAGGGAGGAACCCTTTGTTACTCTCAAGTCTCTGCTTTTGTATTCTCCTTCCCTCTTGATGACTCCTTATCCGTGGCTATCACTGGTTGGTTGTCTCTCTGTGGTCACATGTCCACGTAGCCTTCTGGGGCTTCTCCTTATTTGGTCTGTTCCCCCAAAACCGGGACTCAAGTGCCTCTCTGCTCTGGATCCTTGTTAGTTGGTGCCAATTATTTTGTGTTCTGGAACAGTATGGTATATACTTCCTCAGTTCTCAGACTGTATCCTTGTTGGCCTTGTTGTGTTAGACAACCTGTCTGCTTTCAGGGCTATGAGAAACTCTGTTTGTGAGACCCAAGCTTCTTAGAAATCAATTAACCCCTGCTGCCAATCCTGAACCCTTATAATGCATATATCTATACCTGTAAGCCCATTCCCAAAAAACAGACCTTTAAATGTCATTTCTAAGCCAACAGTACTGACTGACTTCATTTACCCAGGCAAGGCTGAATTTGTCTGTTTGGGGCCATCCTGCAAATATAGAAACAATTTGTTTAAAATTCACATGCAACACTTTTAAATCAGTGCCTGCATTGAATATGCAAAGAAGTAAGTTATTTCCAAAGTATAAAACTCATTTGCCTTATTGGTCTTCATTAGCTGCACCAAAAATCAAGACTGGTGATCAGAACCTTGTGGTTGATGTTGGGAAGCCTTTAACAATGGTTGTTCCATATGATGCATACCCAAGAGCAGAAGCTGAGTGGATAAAAGAAGATGAAAGTCTGCCTACAAAAACTGTTGATACAACAGTTGACACGACCACCTTCAAAATTTACGATGCTAAGAAATCAGATAAAGGAAGATACAAGGTTATACTTCGAAACAAACACGGCAAAGCTGAAGCACACATCAATGTAGATGTTATTGGTAAGCTTTCCTTTTAATAAGGAGCATTGGTTTTGTTCTGTTTACATCTGTTGGTCATGATCCACCAATGTAGCTATTCAGTACAAACTGCACAGGAAGGAAAAACCCTGATTTTCGCTAGTGCAGTTTTATTTCAGTTTGGAGCAAGAATAGGCCATTTCAGTACAAATCATGACCTACATGTAGGTTAAAGTGAAAACAAAAATGAGATCTGATAAAATATTTTTCAACTACATTTCAGATGTTCCAGGTCCAGTTAGAAACCTGGAAGTCACTGAAACATATGACGGGGAAGTCAGCCTTGGCTGGGAAGAACCAGAAAGTGATGGTGGAAGTAAAATAATTGGATATGTTGTTGAAAGACGTGATATCAAACGTAAGACCTGGATTTTGGCCACTGATCGTGCAGAAAATTGTGAATTTACCGTTACTGGACTTCAGAGAGGAGGAGCTGAGTATCTCTTCCGTGTGAGTGCAAGAAACAGAGTGGGCACTGGGGAACCAGTGGAAACTGACAAACCTGTAGAAGCTAAGAGCAGATTTGGTAAGCAGCAATTTTGTAAAGTAGATCAAAATATTGGTTTAGCTTTTGCATTGTATTTTGCTGATCTTTATCCCACTGTAACTAAATATACATCATTGTTCATTTCTCTCCCCAAATTAAATTTCAGATGTTCCTGGTCCTCCTCTGAATGTACAAGTTACTGATGTGAACAGGTCTGGTGCTTCACTTTCCTGGGAGCCACCAGAGTATGATGGAGGCTCTCCAATTACTGGCTATATTATTGAACTGCGTGAAAGAACTTCAATCAAGTGGGAGCCAACTATGAATACTTCAGCAGATGAATTATCTGCAACTCTGACTGATGTTGTGGAAAACAATGAATACTTCTTTAGAGTCAGAGCCCAAAACCTGGTTGGAATTGGCAAACCAAGTGCTTCTACACGTGCAGTGAAAATTATGGACCCAATTGGTAAATGTGCAATTATTGATAATGATTTTTTAATATTATGAAGTAAATGTGAATATACTTAAAATTTATGTGAAAAAGATACAAAGGGTAGAGGAGGGAGAGGTGGGGGCTGAAAATATAGCATGACAAGTTAGCTCTTCCTACTATTCTTTTTTGAATTAACCAGAAAGATTTTGCAGCTGTGTGGTACAGAAGTGAATCCTGGTAAGGAGAGTGAAATCTTCTCTATATAATTCTAAGTTTTTCAATTATATGATTTATTAGAATTAAGTGAAAGTTTTAAAAGGAGTATTTAAGATATCAATGAAAAGTATCATTCAGCCTACATACAGTTGGATGAAATCTCCTTTTCCAGTTTCTAATGTCTAGTTCATTCAAATTATTTTCAGAAAAACCAAGTCCTCCCATTAACCTAGATCATTCAGACCAAACAAAATCATCTGTGAAGCTCACATGGGAGCCTCCTCTGAAAGATGGAGGAAGTCCAATATTGGGCTATATTATTGAAAGACGTGAAGAGGGAACAGACAATTGGATCCGTTGTAATGCAAGACTTGTACCTGATCTTACTTATAAGGTAGGATGGTTCATTTTCAATGCAAAATTCAGAATGTATTCACAAATTTTACATTATTTTTAATGTGAACATTTTTTTGTATCTTTTCAGGTAACTGGATTGAAACAAGGAGCCAGTTACTACTACAGAGTCTCTGCAGAAAATGCAGCTGGTATATCAGATCCAGCTGAAGCAATTGGGCCACTCACAGCAGATGACAGTCATGGTAAGTGTTACTTGGTTTAATCTGGATAGTTAATCAGTTAATCAGTTATGACAAAGCTGCATACATTTCAGAGTATCAGGTTGTTGCTATACACGACATTCACCTATGATACCAGTACTGAGTGCCAGCAGCCAGTGTCTCAGAACCTTTGATATTCTTCCCCATAACCAGCTCTGAATAAGGGCTGACTGTCTTGTTGAACCTGTTTAACTGTGTGGGCAGCTGTGCTGAAAATGATGGCCACACAACTGCCGAGCTAGCTATTGATATACAATATATTATACATAATATAAAAATACATACATTACAATTTTTACTATAAATAAATGGGAGTTAAACTTCCCAGCTATTAATATTTAGAGATTTCCAAAAGTACGTTAGATGAGAAAGTACAGGAGCAAGAAGCTGCAGTTGAGCTCAGGTGGCTCCTACTTGGCTGCTGTTGGTGCAGACAATGGTATCATGGATGATATTGTAAAAATCAAAATGTTTGATGATTTTTCATGGAATCAGTTTTTCTCCTTTTTCAGTTGGACCTACAATGGACTTAAGTGCATTTAAAGATGGACTGGAAGTTATTGTCCCAGAGCCACTGAAGATCCGTGTTCCTATCACTGGCTACCCTGTGCCAACTGCAACATGGTCTTTTGGTGACAAAATCTTAGAAAAAGGCGACCGCGTGAAAATACAGACTACTGCAGCTTTTGCAGAACTTGTCATTACTCCAAGTGAACGTCCAGACAAGGGAATTTATACATTAAAACTAGAAAATCCAGTGTCATCTGTTTCAGGAGAAATTAATGTTAATGTAATTGGTAAGTAGGTAAACCCATTTTGGGATTAAATTATTATGGTAACATCTAATACTATCTTGGTATCCTAACATCTTTACAGAGTAGGAAACCAAGCACCTTTCAACAAGCCAGGTACATTAAACAAAAATTGACTTTACTGAAGTCCTTCTATAGTAGTTTTAGGCATACACACATGCAAATAATCTGGAAAAGTCCTTCCAGGTTTGTTCTCCTGGTAGAGAAACTTACCCACAGCCAGGTGGACAGACATTTGAATGCTGAGGCCCTGAAGAGTGAAAAGCTTGCAGTTCTGACAATGTGTAGCCAAGGGGGTGGCATGTGCATACATCTCAGCATGTTCTGCAGGCTCCCTTAGTTTGCCTGGCAACCAGTGACAGTAGTGCATAGAGCAGCCCTGATTGGCTGACCCAGACTGCTCATGGTCAGCCTGTATTTTCCTGTAGCACAATGTGGGGAATTTGAAGGCAGGGGGGCATGTTCTGTTCCCTGCTGGAGCAGCAGAATTCAGCAAATGACACACTGTCGCCCTGGCTGGCAGGGGGCAGGGGCAGCTGGAGGACTACATTCTCTTTTAAGGGAAACCACATGTTTCCTAGATACTCACTGTCCCAGGAGAAACTCTCCGGGGAATAATTTATCCCTGGCTGTTGCCAAGTTATTTTTCTCCTGGAGTGGCGAGCAAGTCTTCCAGGAGAAAATGAATGTCTGTACAAGGCCTTAGTTTTAGTTTTCAATTTGTCATTTTGGCGAGAGTGTCTAAATAGCCAAAGACTCTGAATACACAGATGCAATGGAGAATATGATAAACTGGTGACTTCAAGACAAATTAACCAGATTTTTGTCCCTTCTAGCTCGCCCAAGTGCACCAAGAGAACTAAAAGTTGTAGAAGTGACCAGGGACACAGTACAGCTAACATGGGAAGCCCCAGAAGATGATGGAGGAAGTCCTGTGACTGGCTATGTTATTGAGAAACGTGATATAAGCCGTAAAGCATGGGCCAAAGTAAGTTTTCCCTTTTCTGTTTTTTTTTAATATAGCCCTCATTTCCTATACTTTTTCTATTTATAGTACTGTACTTTCCTTTTTTGGGGAGGATTCTAGAAATAAATTGGAACATACATTTTTCTCAGGTTATGGATAATGTTATTGACCAAGAGTTCACCGTACCTGACCTTATCCAAGGAAAAGAGTATTTATTTAGAGTTTCAGCATGCAACAAATGTGGGCCCGGGCAACCTGCATATATTGATGAACCTGTAAATATGTCAGCACCAGCAAGTAAGCCATTTTCATCATGTTTCTGCTATTTCTAGTTTCCTTTTTAGGAAAAAATCTTTCTCAGAATGGGTTCATATATATTATATTATATATATATATATAATTTATTATAGCTGTGCCTGATCCACCAGAGAATGTTAAATGGAGAAATCCAACATCTAAGAAAATCTTCCTAACATGGGACCCACCTAAGTATGATGGTGGTTCACGAGTCAAGGGTTATTTGGTAGAGAAATGTCAGCGTGGCACAGACAAATGGGAGCCCTGTGGTGATACTCCTGAAACAAAGTAGGTACATTAAAGTCAGAAGGAATGTCATTTTAAGTAAATAAAATATTCTGTTCTCACCATTTTAAATGCTTGAATTATTTTATAATTAACAGAATGGAAGTAACAAACCTTAAAGAAGGTGAATGGTATTCATATCGGGTTAAGGCTTTGAATAGAGTAGGAGCAAGTAAACCAAGCAAGCCCACAGATGATATCCAGGCCATTGATGGAAAGGGTAATTATTGAAATTATTGAATTATAGCATCAAGAAAGCATTTCTTTCCTTTTAAAGTTTTTTTGTAATACTAATATTGTTTTAATTTTCTTTTAAACCAGAGGCCCCAGAAGTGTTCCTAGATGTGAAACTGCTTGCTGGAATCACTGTAAAAGCTGGAACAAAGATTGAGCTGCCAGCTACAGTAACTGGAAAGCCTGAACCTCGGGTTACTTGGACCAAGGCTGGAAAAATTCTGAGGCCTGACAATAGGCTTACTATTGAGACCAAACCTAATCATTCCACAGTCACTATTGCTGAGAGCAAGAGAAGTGACAGTGGCACCTACATTATAGAAGCTGTAAATTCCAGTGGGCGTGCTACTGCGGTTGTTGAAGTTAATGTTTTAGGTATATCCATTTTTTTGTTTGCTTGTGTATTTACAACAATCATTTATTTATTTACAAGAATCAACATTAATGTAGCAAGCTATGTAAGCAGAGAAAACTAACATTCATCTGTGCCTTCCACAGATAAACCTGGACCCCCTGCTGCATTTGATATATCAGAGATCACCAATGAATCCTGTTTCCTGACATGGAATCCTCCACGAGATGATGGTGGTTCTAAAATTACAAACTATGTTCTTGAAAGAAGAGCTGCAGACAGTGAAATATGGCACAAACTGTCATCAACTATTAAGGAAACAAACTTCAGAGCTACAAATTTAACCCCTTATAAAGAATACATCTTCCGAGTCAGTGCAGAGAACATGTATGGTGTTGGGGAGCCAGCTCAACATAGCCCCATTGTTGCTAAATATTCATTTGGTAAGTTAATTAATTTGATGCTCAATTTACTAAGTACTTTTACAGAAAATATATGTAAGTCCAGAAATGTTATTTTGTACTTGTTTGTTAATTTGTACAGATACCCCAGGTCCTCCAACAGGTCTTGTGCCTACAGAAGTCACTAAAGAGTCTGTGTCTTTAATATGGAATGAACCAGATGAAGATGGTGGCAGTCCAGTCACCGGTTACTGGGTTGAGAGATTTGATCCTGATCTGGATAAATGGATAAGATGCAATAAGATACCAGTAAAAGATACAGCATTCAAGTATGCCAACTATCAATTTAGTCTGTAAATGGGGTTATAAATATAGATTAAAAGTCTTTCTCAACAAATACCATGTTCTGTCATAGTCTTTTTCTCTTTCATTGCTCTCCAAATGTAGATCTACTAATAATAGATGTCATGCTTTTTGTTGATACCTAATTTTAAATAAGAAACTTTAAAAAAGATTGAATCTTCTCTTCCCTCCTCCCCCCCTCCCCAAATTGCCATAGCTTCTTTCTCTAAATGATTGACCATAAGACATTCTCAAAGCTAATACATCACCATTCTAAGCATTTAGTTGCTCAGGGAATTTTGCAAACACTTGTATATAACAGTCATTCAGCATTCAGTCCAGCATGCCAAAACATATGGCAGTTGTCACACATTAATCTTTTCTATAATAGTATATCTTGCTAGTGTCAGCACATCTGCCTAGAATCTTTAATTGATACCATGTAAAATAATGTCTTTATCAATAGCTAGCATTTTTTTCTGGTTGGTTGGTTAGTTGGGTGGGTGGTTTACAGTATAGTAGCAGTATACTAATTAATACATGTAATGTTAAGCATACATAAATGGGTGATTTGTATCTTATTACTAAATACATTTTGTATACATGATTAACAGAGTTAAAGGCCTTAAAAACAAGAAGAAGTACAAGTTCCGTGTCCTGGCAGAGAATCTTGCAGGACCTGGAAAGCCCAGCAAGGAGACAGAACCAATCTTAGTGAAAGATCCTATTGGTATTATGAATATAATATTTCCATGATTCAGTTTAACATAATACATTATTTCCTTGATTTTAAAGTCTTAATAATTATTTAACTTGATTCCAGATCCTCCATGGCCCCCTGGCAAGCCTACTGTGAAAGATGTTGCCAAGACATCATTATTCCTCAACTGGACAAAGCCAGAACATGATGGAGGTGCAAAGATTGAGTCTTATGTCATTGAGTTACTAAAGACTGGAACAGATGAGTGGGTCAGAGTGGCTGAAGGAGTTCCCACAACTGAACACTTCCTCAAAGGGCTTATGGAGAAACAAGAATATTCATTCCGTGTAAGAGCTGTGAACAAGGCTGGGGAAAGCGAGCCTAGTGAGCCAAGTGACCCTGTGCTGTGCAAAGAAAGACTACGTGAGTATTTCAAAATATTATTAAATCACAAGATTCACAATTTTTAAAGTAAAGCTTAAGATCTGTCTATACATAAGACAGATCTTAAGCTTACAGGTTTATGAAACTTTAAAATCTTACCTGTATTATTTGTAAAAAATTAATTTTGTTATGCTGCTAATGTTATGCCATGTTTTCAGAGTCTCTAAGAGAAAAAATAAACAAAACTGATTTTAATTGATTTAATATTTTTATAGTTCCTCCTTCACCACCTCGATGGCTTGAGGTTATTAATATTACTAAAAATACAGCGGATCTTAAATGGACAGCACCAGAAAGAGATGGAGGTTCTCCTATTACCAACTACATTGTTGAAAAGAGAGATGTAAGACGGAAAGGTTGGCAAACTGTTGACACAACAGTAAAAGAGACTAAATACACAGTGAGCCCACTGACAGAAGGCTCTTTGTACGTATTCCGTGTGGCCGCAGAAAATGCAGTTGGACAGAGTGACTACTGTGAAATTGAAGACTCAGTTCTTGCTAAAGACACCTTCAGTAAGTTTTCACAATTTGCATTTTTCGTAAATAATAGAACAAAATTATAATTTCTGGACTACTTTTCTTCTAATATCACTGTTTTATTTCTAGCTACCCCTGGACCACCTTATGCCCTCACAGTGGCTGAAGTGACAAAGCGTCATGTTGACTTAAAATGGGAACCACCCAAGAATGATGGCGGCAGACCAATTCAGAGGTAAGCTAATTCCATATTTATATAATATTTTCTGAATGCTGGCTATTTTTGATATATGCAGGAAAGCAGGGATGTTGTCTCAGTCTTAAAATTTAAACTGACAAGATATAAATGGATAAAGATGAATAGAATGGAAAGGGAAGTAGCATGCCCATGCCTGCTAAGACTGAGGTAAAAAACACCTGGAGATTGTATGCAAATATGTATATAATTAGCTCATCGGCACAATTGTGATCACTGCAACAACATGAAATGAGTTCACATTGTTTTGAAAGTTCAAGTACAACATGATCCCTTACAAAAGTGTGCCTCCTTCTTACAGAACTGTATACAGCTGAGTCCACCCACCCAAATAACACCGTTATATTTTCAATTTTCCTCTAGCTTCTAGCTCAAACCACCCCTGCCTGTTCTCAGCTGGGATCAGATGGGAAATCTATTACAATATGCATTACTCCTTTCCTTCCAAACTTCTCCCATCCAATCCTCCAGTTATTTGCTTTTCTTCATTGTCCCTGTCAAATCTATTTTTTTTAGCTTTTAATTTTCTCTGCCTCTGTATTTTTTCCACCATAATTTCACCCTGTCCCTCTCCCTTTCTTTGACTACCCAACTATACTTTTCCTTCTCAATCCCATCAGGCTGCTGTCCAAATCCCCCTCCCCACAAAAACATTTCTGACTGCTTGTTACCTTTGTAATTTGCTTTATTAACCCCTCCATCAATCTTAGGCACACATCTACACAAGATGCTGCTACACAGTTATTACTGTGCATTTTTTTAGCACTTGTTAATACAAGTACTAAATAAATGTGCAGTAACTGGAGTTACTGTGCAGTAGGCCTGTGTGAAGCGGCTAGTATTCCTTTTGCGTTCAGCCAATTCAGGGGACAGTGATTCGATTCAGTGATCCAAATAAAACAGGCCCCATCCTCTGCCCACTCTTCCAGCCCTGTCAATGGCTGCTCCACCAGGCCCCAGCATCCCAGCACTTTAAAAAAAAAAAAGCCCCGCGCTCAT